>NC_051138.1:16991801-17158816 GCF_014839805.1 Manduca sexta
TCGCAATTTCTCGTTACCAAGCTGTTCAAAAACATCACTCAAAACATCAAATTGGCCGCAAAGCTTGTCGCCGTTGCCCATTGTTAACGTCATAATCCTCTTTCGTTCAAATCGCATTCGGACAATCAAAGGGCAAAAACATGCAATAACTGTTAGTTGGCAGTAGACCCACAACTCGACCCCCGGTGGTAAATCGGATCGACTCGCCGCGACTAAAGGAGCGCCAAAACGACACGAGGATACGACAGATGCTAAATAAAAAATATACTCTCGTTACTGGAATAAAGACTATTTATTCCCTGGTTGTCTATTGGATTTGAAATGCGAATTATGGTGCACTTTAACGCTGGCAAGGTGTGAACAAAGTACGGTAATTCTCTTTAATAATGACGTGGCAGTATGGTCTTTGACCTTAGCCAGTTTTCTGAGGACAGATTAAAAATTACATTATAAACTATACGTATTCAGGAACATTGAAAATGAATTGTTAACTATTCATTCTTCTGATGTCTCAGAGTAACGAGTGCAGTGTGATACGAAAACTATTTTTTATTGATGTTATAGTAACAACTGGCTGTTATTTGAAATGCTCATGTCTTTTTAAATTATCTCTTATACTGCATATAATAAAGCATAATATAATTAGGATATTGTATTAAGATTCGAAGAGGCATATATTCAGTTTACAAACTACCTTCTATAAACTATAGTCGGTAATAACAAAGCTTATGTTCATAAGAAGGCTTTCAACGAACACGTTTGTGAATTATAATATGTAACGACAACCATCAGCTGTCCGAAGTACAATAAATTTAAATTTAAACTAACAATGCAACGTTAATAGTTTTCCGATTACCGCTTTCAGTGGCTAAAAGAATGTCAGCGGGGCACCTTACAATTGCAACTTTCTACGCCATAGTCTAGAAACGTTCCGAAACTGTTCACGAAGTTACAAACAGTATCCGAAATAACAGTAGGCGATTTGTATTTTGTTTTGTACGTGCTTGTAATACCCAGGTGTAAGTTCGTGTTTAAAGCCACTTGAATTTCGAACGCACCAATTTTTTAATTTTTAAAATACCGAACGAACAAATCCGACATTAATATTTTGCCAAAATGGACTTTAGTTAAACAATATAAGAGTATAAATCGTTTAAATTTATACCTAAGCACGGCTCGTGTTTTTCAAATAATAGAATTGTGTTCTCTTAATTAATTGCACTCGTCGAAAACGTGTGTCAAATCATTTTCAACTCTATTTCTGTGCTATATTTTTGACTATTGATTGGTGTTTTTTAATTTGTAGTTTTTATTTTTGTTCTTTGTTTAAAAACCGTTGCTCAGTTGAGCGATAAAAGTACTAATTGTTTTCGAGGGTTGGTGAGCGGTGTAGTGGTCGGCTGCCTATTGTTGTGTGATTTATATTTTTTATTTAAATACATATTCGAACTACACATCGTTGAAGCTAACTGTTTCGATTTGTTTTTGTATTTTTATTTGATCGTATGTGAAATCTTGATACGGAAATATGTTTGTTTTCTTTTTGATGTAGTAACCCGAATACACATAGAAATAGAAATAGTGTAGTTACTAAATAAACTAATTCCACCATTTCATCCGATTGTATTAAATCATTCCAATTATATTTTTTAATGTAAATGTATCGTGGCGCGCAAAGTAAGTAATATAGTTATTGTACCTACATTTGAAATAACTTAAATTTCTTTCCAATGCGGTTAAATTTGCGCCATCGATTGTCATAAAGTAAATCGAATCAAATTATAATTTAAATAAACCCACTCCCGATATCAATTTATATGTTACACTACTCGTGCTACAAATTTATCTACACGAGTAAATCCTTTTAAAATCGAATTCTTTTTTTAAATAAAAACGTACATTTTTATAAGCACTCTCGAACGGTCCGGTAACAATGGGGCGAAGTATCTGTATAGCCCGGCGTTATCCGGCAGAGGAGCGCTCGGGTGGCAGTAGCTCGCCAGCTTCCGGCCCTTGTGCCGCTTCCGGTTTGAAGTGCCAATCAACATGGCGACAATATTAATCAATATTTCAACAACATTAGCTAGCGCTCGAGAGCGCGCCTCCTTAAGATCTTCCACCTACTTTGCTGAGTTACATTTTGACTTAAGATTTTTGAGAATATCAATTTTTGAGAATATCAATTTCTAAGTGGGGGATCGTTTAAAATCGTTCGAATACGTTAAAATAGAATTTGTTTATTCATGTATTAACTTTTATATGAAATGCAAGGGTTACAAAATATGTATAAAACTTCGCGTTGTTTCTAATGTTTTAGGAACATTAACGGTAACAATCTATTACAAATAAATTACGCTTTATCTACCTACCCACATATTAAATATATATTTGATTCCTAAATAAGGTATCTTCTTATTGCATATTATGTTTAAGTTCACATTAACAGCAATTATTCTTTTGGCTCTTATTTTGGTATATTCTTATAAAAAATTGTCTAAAAAATCTAATCGACGTCGAAACCGGGTCTCCAGTCTTCCTAATAAGCATGTAGTAGATGATGCAATCAATCCGCTACTATTGACATTGTATTGCTATGCTTTGTGCACCCTATACCGAGATGTTGCGTACGTCTAGGAGTAGGCAAGCTTTACTATATACTACTAGCTATACTATAAATACATGCTCAATCCAACGATGTAATGATGTAGAGTTTGTTGAACTATTTCTACCTATCGACAGGTCGCGGATTTGGTCCCAAAAGCAAAGGCGATACACTCATTGCGATTCTTACTTCATGTTGGAAAATGTTAATGATTGCTGTAATACTATTAAGAGGAAATATAATGTTATTATCACCCTGTTAAGCCCCTGTCAAGTTCTGTTTAACTTTTGACGTGTATGTTGAGCTTTTCAAATCAACGTTTGTTTCTCTTTATTCCACACTAGTCGACTGTCTAAATCGCGCATTCAGTAGATTCATCCAAATGTGCTTAGTCTGGGTGCGCGCGCGCATCCCGCGGTGACTCACAATGTGTTCCCCGTGGGTAACTAGAGGGCGCTGTTTGTAAGGCGGGCCACAACGCCCGGCACAGTGGGCGACAGTTTGCCCCACATTGTCTATAGTTTGGGTCATTGCCACTGATTCTGACAGGGGTTTCACGTGCGATTTCATCTAAATGGCAAATGTAGGGTTGTCGCTTTATAGTGTTTGTGCGGTGAAAGTAATGGAACACAAATAAAGTGTGTAGTCATTAGGGTTGGTGGTGTGTGAATATTGTGTTTGTCCATATTTGTCATTAACAGAATAATTAAGAATGTATTTCCCACAGTAAAGTTGTAGGTTGGGTTCAGATAACTAAATTTTGTGAGTAGTGACGTCTTCTATAATAATACAATCGGATAGTCTGCAGAAAGTTCGCCATGATTCTTGTTAACAAACTTCAATTGAAATTTTGGTTCTACTGACCTAGCAGCGATTATGTTTTACAGTCTCTACCCTGCATAATAATTTAAATTAAAGTCGGTTTGCATTTATCTTCACTCGTAGAGCCGTTACGGAACTGAACATGAATTACAAAATCAAGAACTAAATAAATAAATTCTTAGAATGATACCTTATTTCACAAAGAAAACAAAAACAAATCGACTCCAATTAGATCTGTTATTTAACGTGGAAGCCATGTCACTACTATAAACAAAATACAATAAAATGAAGCCGTGTGATGCGTAATTATCGCCCGGGTTTGTTGTGGACGAAACACTATTTATAAGTATTGTCGAATGTCGACTTTAATTGTGTTTACTATCAAACGAGCAATTTGCGTAAATAGGCATTCATATAACACACACAACAATATAGAATTCCATAGCAGATTAATGACGTACTACGTGAGCTTCAAACATGTAAAATAATACTTACCTATTATTGTTATTCATATAGATAATTCCAAAATGTGTCATTAATATATTTAGCCAATATTATACTTGTGGAGGAACACTCAGTCAAAACATAGGTTAACCTAGTTTGGGTACCAGGAGACCAAAACATTGTTATGTAAAACTATTATTTGGGAAATAAAAAGAAAAAAAAAACTAAAAATGCACACGTAATTTTTTATTATATATCACACTTGTGAAGGAAAAATAGTAAAGCGAAAACAAATTCCCTGAATCCCCAGTCTGTCGAAATACATTTTGACAAGGCGACCAACAGACCGATACATTTTGCTAACACGTAGTAAGCATTTCTGCGCACACTGGGGCGTTGTAATTGCTTCAATCTGAACAAAAACACGCTCGCCGTTCGTATTTATTTATTTACTTTAGTATTTACTGAAACAGTAACGAGCGCCTCGTCTCCTTGCCCCGCACTTCGTCCGCGACACTACACTTTTCGGTTACTTTTTTGTTCGTTATTGAAGCGTTTTGTGCCAGTGTGTGATTTTTGAGATATTAATGAATTCGATTCGTGGTGTTTTGTTAATCTTGGTAATTTCAATATGGCCGACGTTTAGCGCGAGGGAGAAGTTGCGATTTAAATTTTGTCACGTTGAATTGTGTTTTGATTTGTTGTTTTATACTGTGTAAAGATCTTTAATAAAAATTTAAATAACTTTATGAAAATACATTTACATAATATATATTAACGAATGCATTATCATTTCGCATGTTACTGCAGGAAGTTTTTATGTTTTTTATAATAATTTGTGCATAATTTAGCGCATGAACTTCTGTTCTGATATTTATTACGTACCTAACTAGTGGACCCACGGTTCGCTGTGCACGTATATGATTAATCCAATGATGTGATAGAAAGGAAGCTAATCGCAGTATTGAGCAAACTTTTGTGTCAAATGATATTTGTTTCGTAAATAGTTAAAAGGGATAGGAATTAGTCGGTTCCTAAATATAATTTTTTTTGGAAATTCTTACTAGTTTCGTCTCCGAGTTGATCTCATAGTGTCAAATTATATATATTCTACCAACAACACACGTGCAGATGTACCGGGTACAACCCTGCAGCAGTCCAGTGGTTGCTGCAGCGTCAAGTTGGCGGCTGTCGACCCTCATCGGCGGCGTGGCGCGGCGGGTTGTTAAATATTTGTTCAGTGACGTTAAACAGGATCGCCGCGCGTCCTGCACGTCGTCCTGCCTGCCATCCTGCCTACTCCCTCGCTATGTCACCATGAGCGCATATATTCCACGGATAATTATTCTTCACTGTTTTGGCAAATTAATATTCATTCCGAATTGACTCATACTGTCAGCAAATAAGCTCTATCTACTTAGATTTTTCAGGTGTTTTGTTTCCAAGTGTGGCATAGCGGTTGAACAGCACTTGATGTTATGTGGAATTTAATAGGCAATAAATTTTATGTCGGCCAATTATAGAATAATTTCATTATAGTAGACAAACCATTAGTACGTATTCATAATATACGGTTTGATATCAAATTTATATTTGTATTCGCCATTAAACTTCTAAAAAACACGGTTATTATACCAACGAAAATCCCAAGGAATATCTCTCAAACTGCCCATCGCATGGTGTCGTCACAGACACAGTATCAATTGGCCCAATCGTGTGGTAAACACGCGCCGCGGTCTCCGCGCCGTCGCCGCGTCCTGCACGCGTGCTGCACACCTATACCAAACGTTAGGTAATGATGCTGCGGTAACACTGCGTTGCGATTTCAATTATAATGTAACGGTTTGGATTGTTTGGTTTGTGGTTGTAAAATTATTTTTAAAAGAAATATGAAATGTCTACTTGTAGAAAGCAGCAATGATAATAATGAAATCTTATGTCAAGTAAGTTTTTGAGACGTTTCTGAAACCAAAGCAGAGTTGACCGTTTTAGTTCTCTTATGAATGAAGCCAAGGCATTTAAAGCCTGTGGCCACCACTGTTCCATTTTCTAATCCTTGTTTCTTTAAGTCGGTCACCACGTCGGATTTTTCTATTAGTCTGTTCTTGGGCGGAGGAGAGTACTTAATATCTGGTCTCTAGTTTAATAAAAGAAAGGAAAGAATTATTGTAGGTATACTTAGGAAGCAAAAGAATTGAAGTAGATTAGTACCCATACAAGTTTTGTATGCTGATGCCACTGTTCATGGACGGTACGTTTACCGACGAGTAGCATGCTCGTCTCGTCATACAATTTATACGCTACGTACAAGTATGAGGAAAGTGAATAAACCTACTCGACACGACGTCATTTTAAAGGTTACTAAAAGGTGGATTATATTCCTAATTGGATATTTTTGCACTTGTATTTGCACGTGTCTAGTCGTCTTGCCTTTTCTCTTGTGATTTACCACCGTTTTCAATACACGATCCCAATATCAATATTTAATCCGATCCGAGAATAAACTAATCAAAATAACTCATTTGCAATCATATTAAAATCATGTTTGTTCTGATGGGCTCATAGTTGAGATCGATCGAAAAATCGATTGAGATTGTTTTTGGAAAATCGCGGATAGATATATGAAAAAAAAATAAGTCAACTTTAAAACTAAATTGAGTTTTAATTTTACTGTCTGTTTAAAGGTTGGACTTTTTTCATTATTTATTTCGTATCAAAAAACTCATCATCTTTATTGCTTGTAGGGTCGCCTGGTCAGACATATTGTTATTAGTTCTCCAATGCATAGTATTGTCATTTACGAGCATATCTTTTTGCCAATTGTATCCGTCAATTTTATACTGTTCACTATTTTATGCTGCTCGCAGAACTCTACCTACCTCAATGGGATAAGGACGTAAGGGTGTCATTATATCTACTGTACCAGCATGAAGAATGAGCGTACATAATATAACTTACGACTATGTTTTTTGGTTCTTTCTTCACAGACCAGTGAGCTTATTCAGAGAGCTAGTAATTCCTTAACGTGATTATAAAATAAATTTATATTTACCTCTGAAAATGTAACCATAAAATGTCTTTAAAGCCCTATCTATTAAATACGTATTTATGTTGCAAGCAACATCTGTATGCAACAAATATAAGCCATGAAACACAGCGACATCGCGACCAGCAGCGTGCGTCGCCGCGCTGCGCAGTGGTGTGGGGGCGTGTCGCCTCGTGGGCGGTGGCTGCGTGCGAATGTTGCACCCATTTGTTTGTTTTGTTTGGAGACGTCCTCTCAGATAGTTAATGCATGTACCATATGGCGACTAGGCATTCAGAATAGAATAAGCCTATATTTACAAGGAGATTGATTTTATAAGTTTGGATTCTGTGTGCTGGTATATGCTAATAGTTCGTTGCTGCGACCTAATATTCCAGCTAGTGAAATATGGGTATTATCTGTACGTAATCATCCCTGCTTATCCCTGATAAGGAAAAAATGTGGTGGTGGTTCATAGATTTATTAAAAAATTGGTATTCTGTATTTCCTGACCTGCTTGTAAAATATGCAATACACTGTTCTAATTTTTTTTTGTTAAAATTGCACATCTATCTGGATATTTAGATTTTTGGTTCAAGCTAAATTAATCATGAAAATGGGACATCACTTTCTTTACATTTTATGCCGGGTCTTTTTATATAAATATCGTATTACTCATTTTGTGTTCATCGAGAAAAACAAAATACATATTAGCATAGAAGTATACGTATGGATTGTGTGATATCACAGCATCGTAAATTGAGTATTCTTCTTTTCTAAGCATAGGTACTTAGCTAGTAGATAAATAGTCTAAAAGTTCAAAAATACGTTGTAGATACTTCCTGAGACTTCTTTTATAGTTCGATTTCGTCGTAGATAATCTTTGTTGGACATATTGTACTGTAAATACTTGTATCAAGAGAATCCTACTAGAAATTCGGACATGCTGCAGAGATTACATAAAATACAGACATGATTATAATAATCAGCACACTATTAATCATTTAAATTTATGTAAGTAATAATGAGGAAGTTTTTCTTTCTCATAAGTTAGCCTATAAATAGCAGCATCACTACAAAACTACTGCAAAATACTTTTTTATACGCGTACAGAATAGTGAATCTACTGCACCTGATGGTAAGTAGAGTCCCAATAGAATATCGACCGACGAGAGATTACCCCTCTGCAGTCGAGACAATTATGCCGGCCTATTGGAAGCGATATACACAGGCTGATCCCGGAACCCGACACAATTACGTGGTCCACTGTGGAGGGTTTTAACACCTTGTGTACGGTGGTCGCTATCGGGGTGGATATAAAATATATCCACCACCAGTATACTGTATCGCACAGCGTTGATCACCATCAGAGATTAGAAGTACCTACGTGTCATAATGAGTAGTAATTACATAGACGACAATGCCTGAAGCGTAAATATAGCAAAGGTAAGTAATGGATTATGAACCCTAGTTGTTGTCTATAAAATTAATAGCTTCATCATTTAATTAATTATTCTCTTTATAAAGGAAAATATTGCGCACTAACCCCATACAAATTAAACAATTACCCATAGCACCTTAATAAATGGATTATTCGGTAACAAATAATTTGTCAAGTTTTGTTACGTCACAGTTCATAACACATCTGCCGCTAAACAACGTTAATGATTGCGTTCTGACATAAACACAGACCGTCACCCGACACCGCTCTTTGATATATAAAAAATATCATTAACCATATCGGATCGACTTAATTTAACCCTTATGCAACCCCGGCGTACCGACGCTATGACGGTGCAATGCAAAATCAACTTTATTTCTCAGATGGTATTAATAATTTCGGAGTGTAGCGTGAGCGAAATGTCGATACACATAATATGGGTATGGAAGGTGGGCCCGGCGCTGGGCGTGGTGGCGAGGCGGGGCCGCGACCGGTTCCCCGGGCTCAGTCCCGTGTCAGCGGCGCGCGATGCCGCACCGCTATGACGCCTCCGCACAGCTTCGCGATCCGAGACCTGCTGCCCGAGGCGTCCTCACGCAGCCCTTCGCCCTCCGACGCGGAGCTCGACGTCACCGGCACAGAGACCCCGCCGCCCGGCGCCTCCACTACGAACGACAAGAAAAACGAAAAACCCGCGTACAGCTACAACGCTCTCATCATGATGGCCATACGCAGCAGCCCCGAAAAGCGGCTCACCCTCAACGGCATCTACGAGTATATTATGAAGAACTTCCCCTACTACAAGGAGAATAAACAGGGCTGGCAGAACTCGATAAGACACAATTTGAGTCTAAACAAATGTTTCGTGAAAGTGCCGCGGCATTACGACGATCCGGGTAAAGGCAACTATTGGATGCTGGATCCGTCGTCGGATGATGTGTTCATCGGCGGCACCACGGGCAAGTTGCGGAGGAGGTCTACCGCCGCGTCTAGATCCCGGCTGGCTGCGTTCAAGCGCGGTGCACTGTTACACCCGATGTTTGGGAATCCATACGCTTCTTTAGTCGGGTTGTACCCGCCTCTGCTGTCGGTGTACGGGCGGTACGCCTTGCCGAGCCCTCTGCTGAGGCTGCCGCCGCCGCCGCCGACGCACTACCACCAGCTGTACCGCAGGATCAACGCTCTGACGCCGTCGGGAAGTCCCCCGCCCGACCCCGACGCTCACCTCATGAAGCATAGTTGATAAGTCTTGCTATGGATATAAAGGTATATCTGAGCGAAGGCTACGTGAAGACTGTTGTGTTTAGACTGTGATAGAGAACGCAGGAGAGCGTGCAGGAAGCAGAAGGCAGGAGGGAGTGTACGACGCAGGACGGTCTTGTAAATTGTGTAGTTTGTATAAAGTGGGTATCTCACGCTATTTATTTATATTATATTTAATATAATGAGGCTTAATTTAAGTTATAGTGAATGCAATAAATAATGTTTTCGACAACGATTCACGTGGGAGCGTTTTTATTTTATTTCCCTTTGAGTACAAGGAAGAGCGCACATTGCGATTGAATCGCGCGATACTGTTTATATACATACATTATATATGGCACAATATTTTGTTCTCTGTTTTCAGCCACAATTTTCCACTTAAAGTGTATATTAGCAAGAATATCGCACAGGAATCGTGGTGTGCGCTAAACCTTAGCCTATAGATAAAATACACAGAACGATATAAGTATCTATCACCTATATATTATAGATTTTGTATATTTAGCTATGCTACCTAACCACCGCTTTGCGACACAGCTTTAGGTTGCTGCAAAATATTAAAAATATTTTTAAATGCAGACTCGTTTTTATAGAAAAACCGACAAGACACTTAATTGACTAATGTAAGAATTATACGTTAGTTTTATTATCCCAAAATACATTTTTTTCATCATACAGGAATCAGAGCTTTGTTTTCTTTTAACATCGCCAACAGTGTGAAAGTACTGTAGTCATTTGTTTTAATTAACATTGTAGCCTGTGTTATTTATGGGCAATATGAAAGTTAACTTTTATTGTTTAAGGGCGGGTGCAATGGCGTGCTATGCAGAACTTTGTAATTCGAAGCTCTGGCCAGCAGGCCGCGGCGTTGGTTTGAAACATGCCGATCATTATAATACAACGTATAAAAGAATCTATGGGATTTCTAAAAAACATTATTACGTTTACGTTAAATGTGAAAAGAGTACTTGAGTTTACGCACATAAATTTACTTTAAATTGGCAAGGAACAATAAGTAATGTTATATTGCAAAACAAAATCCATTTTACTACCCTTTTCTAATTATATACATGTGAAAATTGGTGAGAATGTTTGATAATTTTTAAATGGGAATGGATTGCGATGAAATTTTATAGAGATTAAGTTCTGGATTAACAAATGGGTTCATTTTAACTTAAAGTGCAATGTAGTACTTTTATGGTAAAGGACATTCGTGCGGAATAAACTGTAAGCAAATGCTATTGTATTCATAAAATTCAGTACGTAAATCAGACAGCATAATTCTAGCGACCGGCAACCGACACGGCTAATACGAATCGTGATAGAAAGCAAAAACTGAGTAAGAGTTTTCGGAGCGAAATCCTTTTGTGTGACGCAGGTGTAACGTTTCTATTGTGAGGGTTTGTACAGGAAATCGAATCTGCCACGGGTTTTACTTATTGGTTATAATAAGATATTCGAGTTTCGATTGTGTGGTGTGTAAAAGTGTAAAATATGTGTGTGAAAATTTGGGTATCAAAAGTGTAATTAGGCTGTATACATTTAAAAACAAATTAAAACTAATAATAGCTCTTACAGTAAATACTATAAAACTGCACAGGATAAAACACACATGCACAAACAGACGTTCTAGTCATTGCGTCTTAGCCAAATTTTGGAATTGCGTTTCAGATGTGACGCGTATTAATTTGTCACCTTCCTTTCTACTAAGAAACACTTTTCCGTTTGTTCCCCAACAAAAGGAATAGTCGTTACATTTCGCAAAGTCCCGTGTTAAGAAAAAAAATCTTTTCCTTTTAGGAGTGAGGTTTTCTGAGATGAAAATTAGCTGAGACGGACCAGTGATGCGGAGTTTTTCTGTTGAGCGTTTGTTTTGTGGGTTGTCCTTGTTGAACTTCTTGTACATATCAATAATTTTTCCTTTTAATGATATAGTGATGAGGTCTACAATTATGGTCTTTGATGATGTAGAATTACGTTGATTGATTCGATAAATGTCCCTGACTTGATGTGATTGAATAGGAATACTGAGAGTTTTCTGATGTTTTGGACAATTTCTTCCGTTCCTGGCGTTCCTTTGATTCAGATGGTGTTATAGGGATATTTCTAATTTCTAAGCAAGACGCTCTATTTTTTCTTCTCTAATGTTTCTAGTTTCTCGTCTAGTGATAAAATTTGTTGAGAGATACTCTGACTCTCTTTTTATTTTTTTTTATCTCAGCCTCAAATGATTCATGTGAATTTATGTACTCTATCGCACTATTTTTGTTATAAATTAGGTTTCAATTGACCTTCTTAGTAGGGACTTTTTATTTAGTGATAAATATACTTGAATCCATTGTATAGGTTATGAAAGAATTCAGAAGATTTGAACTGTACGCGACCGCGTAATGAATACTACACTAATTTTAAACACGTAATCCTAATGTTGCTACTTAACTTTCAAGCTATCAAAAACTTGTCAGTTATTTTTTGTTTAATAGCGACTCTAGCAATATACTAAATGGAAGGCAATTAGCGGTTTATTTGCACAGGTTTTATTTCAAGATGTGACAATCCTTATTCGATTAATATATCCTGAAGTTTCTGGTCTGATGTGCACCTTATACATAGGCCCTGTTGGCACTGGTTCAGATATTGGGAACCCTGTGGTACTCCCAGAGGTGCGTTCAGGGTTTAGCCAGTATTATTTTATGTTATACTAGCTTTTGCTCGCGGCTTAGCCCGCATGAAGGAGTTTTCCGGGATAAAAGTCCCACTATATATTTTCCCGGCATAGTAGCCTATAATCTACCCAGGTTCTTAAACTATCTCCATTCCAAATTTCTTTTTGTTATACCACGTTTTATGTCACGTCCCGTTCCCATGTTAACAGGTTAAAAAGTATCCTATGTCCGTCTCCTGGTTCTATGCTACCTCTGCACCAATTTTCGAATCGGTTCAGCCGTTCTTGAGTTATAAATAGTGTAACTAACACTTTCTTTTATATATATAGATTATATTGTTTTGGTCCAACAATAAAAACCTTTCTTTCTTTTTTATTATATACTAATATTGTTATATAAATTTTGGTGACACGTCAGTTATTCGTTAATTAACAATATCATATTCGTATTACTCACAGTGTGGTCATAATGCGGTTCCAATGTAATATTGATTATTTATGCCTAACCGGTTTTTAAATTCACGATCAAAGTTCAAAAACCTTATTATTTGCAGACATGTTATGTACGAGAACGTAATGTAGAGGCTGAAAACTACAAAACAAAGAAACAAACATCGCGCATTTGTGTCCAAAGGGGTGGGCAGAGGGGTAGCCGGGGAACCATCTTTTCGCCATGTGTGTTTCGTCCCGTGATATTATGGAAGGCAAGCCTATCGCGACCTCGGGGTGATACTGAAAAGAAAATCCCAATATCACTTTGTCAGAACCAGGATTCTAATCCAGAACCTCAGAGCGGTGGTCGTATCTCTACTGCCGTGCTGAGAACTACGTCATTAATTGGTTTTTAGTTAATATTCCATTATTAACTTTTAATTATTGTAACAAACAGTATACCAACTGTTTCACTTACACTATTCAATGTAAAGTGACATAACAGAGATTAGTTAAAACTCACAACCGAACTTTGTAAAGTAACGGAGATAATAATATATGAAAGATTCTAATCAAATATTTTGGTGCCTATGTTTATGACAAATATATACTTATTCTTGATATAATTCAGCATTCATTTATTTACGTGTCATAAAACTTAATGGTCGAGCCATAAAATTAGGAATGGCAGACACTTAAAACAGAGAAACAACTTCCATTTTATTTGACATTACATCATGTTTATAATTTGCATCTACCCGAGGTGTGTAATGCTTTAGTGCATTAAAATTATAGAAAAATATTGTGTCTGCACCAAATATATTGTTACCGATAACATTTGGCACACACTGCGCTATATATTAAATCTCTTAATTGTAATTACGTTCTGTTGGATCCAAACAAGCTTGTTGACGAAACATGTGAATTATTGCACGCCATTTTGTTTCTAAAGAAATAATAGCGTGAAGGATTGAATGTTCGCAAGACATGACTGCTCTACGCGATATTAAAATGCAGTTGCAGCGCAGGTTTTCCTGTTTAATCACATTATGTGAGTATTATACTTAGGTTAAACACTTAAATTAAATTAATTATTACTGCAAAGCTGTGTCCAGGGACCCTTTTAATAAGATAGTTACATGAACGAGTATTTTTTGTTGCATTACATTAAAGAAATTTCGAAAATTTGGTGTTAAAGAGTTAAAAAATTATAGATTATTATGTATGTGCGAATATTAAAATCAATTGGAACTTACCTACATAAATTATTTAAATACTAGTGCTTTTTGATCATTTATGGTTACCTAAAATTATTTAGAAAAAAGACAGAAAATACAACGTGTGTTCAATATGTTCAGAAGATTTTTTTTGTAAGAATAACAACAATTTACATGTGCCGGATATATTATTTGACAACGGAGTAATCCACAACAATCATCAGACATAAAACACCTTGCGGTCTAGAAATATTGTGAAAATGGTTACTCAAAGGTAATAAATCAGCCGGCCATCTTGTTCACGTTTTCCCGCCACTAGACATTTAGGCGGGAGACGGACCATAAACAAGAGGCAGAGATAATCCGCGGATTATCGTGAGGAGACACAAGCGGTGTGCATCGGGCATTTCTTGTAAATAATTGTAAATCTTTGTCAAAACCCAACGACATGTACATATGTTAGGGGATTAAAACGATTAACCCGTTTCGCCTGCGAGCTATTTTATGTGGCGCGTTCGGAAACTGACGACTTCCCGCCAAAATGGTGGTGTTAATCTCGGTTTATGTACGGCAACACATATCTGTTTCGGGAAACGATTTCTAAATATGGAGTCTTTACTTTGTTTTTGTGGTCACAAAAACATTTTTATAAATTGCCGTCCTTATTCGACATATTTTTTTATGAATTGACAGGTTTTGAATTATTAAGAAATATTATAGTGACTATATTTTGCATCTATTTGTAGCAATGTAAAAAACATTGAATCATTAAGAAATATTATAGTGACTATATTTTGCATCTATTTGTAGCAATGTAAAAAACATGCATAATCATTAACACTGGTTTTGCATATATTTTTATTTGGTGTGGTTCATAATCTTGTATCGTTATTAGATATTTAGATGGATTAAAACAGCTGATATTTTTTTATTTTAGATTTGGACTCTGTTATTTTTATTAGATATTTCATTATAGCATTCATAATCATATTCACAAGGAAAAAGTATAGAAATCCAAATAACTAACACATGAATCTGAACAGTTCGTTTGTTTGATCGACGTTAGCTCTATAAGTATTAAGTACTAACCCGATCTTGATTTCTTTTCACGAATAGGAAGCTACGGTCATTCTTATTTTCATGTAATCAGTATTGTGTACATCCTGCGGCAGTTGAAGAAAACGTGATATGCATGGATATTTCGGCCTTTAAAATTTCGTCGTATTAAATTTTAAAGGCCGAAATATCCATGCATATTCATTATTTTTACGTTTTTCTTTCAACTGCGAGAACTAATCACTAACTAGACGTGAATTTAAATTCTTTATTTGTCAATACTTGTTTAGTTACCCAGATTAAAGGCGAAACAAAATGTATGAAAAATGGACCTTAAGCTATAACCTTAATCCATGTTCAGTTGTGTACATCCTGCGGCTGATGATGATTACTTTTGAGTGCTATAGGCTACTTTTATCCCGGGAAAATATAAAGCAGGACTTTTATCCCGGAACAACATCTTCACGTGGGCGGAGCCGCGAGCAGATGGTAGTATATAATAAAATGTCTGTCGATATTCGCGCCACTAAAATATAGAGCTATTTCGATGGAGATTTGATTGGTCCGGAAAAAAAAGAAATAGAAATATTTAAGAAATGTTCATTACATATTTTGATACGGTGCAAAATGATTACCGTAGACACTGTCAAACATCATTTAAGTAGGTCTATGCAATGTTATTTATTGTAAATTACGTAAAATAAACCAAAATGCTGTATTTGCAGAACGATAAAATAAATGAACCACATACCTTGCGAATCCCCGGGGATTTTAAATAAGTAGAGAACATTATATCAAAATTCAAAAGCAAATCTCATAAATGTCTATATTTCTGCAAACCTTTTACTGACCATCGCGTTGAATCGCGGAACGAATTCGAAATTGGGTCGACAATCCTTTCATCGCATTGTCACCGGCTAATCTCGGCAAAAAGATTATTCTTCCTCGGCCGGGAACATCACGAAATATAGACAATCCTATTTACTGGTTCTTTGTGCGGTTGTTTGCCCACATTTGTGCTAAAGCGGATGTTTTTCTTCCAACATTGTACCAGAATGGGATTTGGGCAGAATAGGAATATCGGTCAGTATGCATGTCATAATTATTGCTATTGTCGCGTATGTTTTGTGTTGTCTGGATTTATTGACAGATGGCAAAATAACTCTTTTCGATTTGTGATAATAGTTGTATTCATTCATGTTTGGTAAATATTTCTTTTTCATACATTCATAAATTTTATAATATCTTAATTCACGATTTTTTGTAAAAGTAGGAAATGAAAGGTTAAAACCGGTCGCTGTATCTATTATTAGGACAGAGAAAAGAAACATGAAGTTAATTGTTAACTTTAATAATTTTGTAAAGTAAGTTTTCTGTGTATAAGGTATATAATAGATGATATTATCGTATATTACATATGTGCAACATCTAATAGGGTATCCGTTGTTTCTACCACTGTTTTATGGCCTCCACTAAATACTTTATTGTCGCGGGTAAATTAGGTTCGCCTAATAACCGAGGGACTCTACTTCTACTTAGATACGTTGTAGTTTTAGCAGTACCCTCATTACTGCCTATTCATATAGCTTACACCAGTCCATTTATAAAACTGACCCCATACCTGCACACTGACAGACACCCTTGCCAACCACAGTATCATCTTCAACTCATGGCATCCATCTCAAGGACACTCTTGTCCACTAAATACTCACCAAGTTATGAACGTGTGTTCATTTACGATTGGCCTCTAAGGTAAACCCCTCGAATGATTAAAGCAGTTTTATTTAACCAACGCGTACCGCACTCTGCAGTTGTTTATAAATTAATCCGAGCCGTTATGATCTCTTCTACCTTGTGATGTTTCACAACACTCTCGACTCGTTCTCGGAACTCTACGTTGCTTTGTTTTAGCTCTTTATGAGCTGGAGATGATTTTTATTACAATTTTTGTTTTATAGTGGGTTTTAAATGAATGTTTTTAGAAGTTGTGACTAAATATTTCTATACTTATATATACCGTCTGTAAAGTTTATTTTCTATTTTTGATGTTTCTTAAGTATGTCTAGGAGATGACGTTTACTCTCTTAAGTCTTAAGTTTATGTGTTAGAGTGTATGAATCATTATCATGAGCTACTTAGACAACGGGGCTACATTATCGGATTTCGCCAACGAGTAGGTGCAAGCAGGTAATGATCATTTTCAGTGAATGATTATTCATAAAACATTAATTCTTCCGCTTAGTTATAATACTGGCGGGATCCTCTGGAAAGAGAAGCGAAATTGTTTAGGTGTCACTTCTTAGCGGTCGTCTCTGGGATTGTGGCCTCTTTCTAGTCGCACCAGTCTATTTATAGTGTTTAGTGTATTAGACTAAAAACAAAATAACTTTCTGTAATGTCTAACTTAACAAAAGCTGCGGTTTTCATGTAGTGTTTCAGCTGAAACTGTAAATGTTTAATGTGATTTTTTGGTTCTAATCGTGATGCGTAACACTGAGCAGTCGCGGCGGCAACATCAAACGCGGTAGATAACATCAAAGCGGTGCCGCCTAGTGGACGCACCGCCGGTGCCCTCCTCTGTACCTCCCGCTGGTATTGTTGCGCTGATGTATTTGAAGGGTAGACAGGAGTGAAGCTAGCAGTCTAAATTTGAATAAAGTGACGTGAGGATGACAAGAAAAATATGTGAAGCATTTACTGATATTTTGTACCATTATATAATTATAGAAATTTACAAAGTAGAGTAGGGAACTCGTTGTATTAAAGATTTAATAATAAAAATAATAATATCAGCCCTGTATTATATACCGTCCCACTGTTGGGCACGGGCTACCTTTACTACTGAGAGGGATTAGGCTTTAGTCCACCGTGCTGGCCCAGTGAGGACTTCACACAGCCTCAAAATTCAGAGAACTTTTCAGGTATACGGGGGTATGCCAACTAGGCTATCGTCACTTATTTGCTAAAGGTTTACAAACCTTTTAAACTAAAACTGGAAGTATAGTTTTGTGTACATTATTGTAATTACGTCAGATCAAAGAAATACAAACTTACAACCTCCTTAAACTCATTCTTAGGACCACAGTAAACCAACTACACCATTGGGGCGGATGATTTATTAGAACAATACCGATGTAATAGACATAAACAACAATAAGGAGTAATTACTGGTTATTGGGATTCTTAAATAATAACAGGAAATCAATTAGTGGCCGAGGGAGCTTCGTTGGCGATCCGAACTGCTATGGACTATGAAGAATTTTGGAACAAGTTACTTGTTTGGGCTAGTAGCGGTAATTGTTTAGTGTGAGTGAGAGAGACTGGTCAAATTGGAGTCTTGGTTTGAATTTAAAGCCGTATTAGTATAAAACTTGTGTTTTTTTCCCTAATGATTCAATTACAATGTTACATTTGTCGAGTTATCAGTTTATGTTTCGTATAATGAGAATACGTATGCTAGCGGGTTCAGCTATTTGAACTTGTGTGTTTATTGCCTGCTTTAGTGTTGAAAACATTGAAGGAAATTCTGTTTAAGTGTTATAGATTTGAATATTGAAGGTTTGTAGGGGTAAGACTACTCCCAACTCCATTCGGACCTTCACAATGCGAAAGTAAAACCAAGCAAGTGTAAACAAACAATGAAAACGATATCGGCGTATTTTCATACATTTTTTTATCCCAAATTCCAGAACAGGGTCTCAGATGTAGATAAGGTGGCATTGTTTGGTGTAATTATGGTATCGCGTCTCACCACTGGGATCAAGTTTCCACCTAATATTTACTGCGTTGTAATGTGATATTTTTCCATCAATTATGTTTAATTACAAGGATTTTACATTTTTTTACTGAGTACAAGAAAGTAAAGTCTGTTTTTGTAGTAATATTCGTGCTGTGCTGTAGAGTTCTTAAATCGAAAATTGAAAGACCATTGTTTGTTAATATTTTGCCTATCATATGTTTCAGTTATAATAAATAAGTAACAGGTTTAACATAAAATGAAAATCGTAATGAAAGCATAATTTTTTTTAGGACTGTATTATCATAGTATTAATTTATATCGACACTTCAAAAGCAATCACATCTCAGTGAAGAATCCACCGAAAATGAGCTATTTATATATTTATAATTGTAAGACTTTTCCGCTTCGATCTATGTTTTTTATATTTGCGATAATGTTTGTATTATTAGACTTTATTTTTTTTAAGTAAATTGTTTAATTGCTATAAAATATATTATTGTTAAACTTAAATCATTATATCGCTTTAGTTAAAGTCTAATTATTATTTCTTAGATATGATTGCCTTTAAAGCCTCGATACATAAACATACATACAAACGATGCCATTACGACTTGTACACTTTATAAGCGAAGTTATCAGTAGAACTTATCCTTTCTTTCTGTAGTTGGTCCTCCATGACCGAGGAGCCTAGACATAGTTAGATGTACCGCATTTAGAGCGGATTATTTGTCTCCACCGGTTTCTGTCGATCGCACCTTCAACTAATTGCCTAGAACTTGTCCAGCCTAAATTTATGGGACTGGCATAGTTCAATAGCGTTGTTAGACCGACATCTATAGTTATTTTTATGTATTATTAAATATCCTTGATGCACCTACCTTATTTATCTCTGCGCCACCCTTAGGATGACTGGTAGAGAATGCCATTGGCATTAAGTGCACCCGATCTACATGTTATGTATGTAAATGACAAATAAATCTGTCAGGTCAGCGAGCTAATAAATAGTTCATTATTTATTTTTTTAAATGACCGAACACATTCTCCGTTAATAATTCGGTCAAAAATAAAATAATAAGGTGTAATAGCTGAGGTGGTCAAATTGTCTGGCCAATAACGGACGTCTATGGTCGACAATTATTCCAGTTAACCCGCGCGGGCTCGGGTCACAACTAATTTAATAAGCTGGTCGTTCGTGCCGCTGCCTGCCCATTACAGTATCTTGTGTGCCTGATATTGGTTGAGGTTTGTTGAAAGAATTTGGTATGAAGTATTATTTAACCGTATCGTTTTAATAACTTAATTAATTATGGTGGAGCTGGCTGGTTGTTATTTTTTTTTCAAAGGAACAAATGGTTTTATAGTATTGTGTGTTATATTATCACAGAACTGTTGTCAAAAGTTTTGACGTTTTCGAGTGACCTATACTCTACTTGGGTTTATTTGTCAGTTTTTTTTGTAGTCGCGTTAATTTATGTTGGTCAAAACTGAAAAAAAGACTGCACCTTCAAATAAATAATTAATTAGATAATTTTGTGACTTAGTTATGTGTTAATACGATGTATTATTGAGTAGATCGTAATTTATATTTTTATATAACTGAATGACAATAAATATAAAGAGTATATAGCCAGAGTTTATAATAAAGCTTTCATTTACCTAAGAAATGCCACTAACACATTAATAGTACTACTGGCATTGCTATAATTAATTTGTCAAAAATACCTACAAGCTAAAACGCAATGCTTGCATCCAGCTTAATGACACAAATAGACTACGCGATACCCTCAAACTAAACAGGCTATTGTATGCAACATCAACCACCTAATAAAAGCGACTTCATAACACGAGATAACAATTAACAGCTAATCATTATAATGAACGAGCTAGAAATTTTGTTGGTCAATATTCATAATTGAATAATTTTGAAGAGCGGTCACAGCGATTAGTTGGCACCCTCGTTGGACGAAAGATCATCTCTCTAGCCAGGGGTGGTCAACATGTTCTAGGGAATTTAAAATTATAATAGTTAATATCAAATTGGTCAGGGTAACGAGTTTAAACTTTAATAGCGCAGCGGATGAGGCATATTATATAAATTTTAAATTGTTCTGCCAATTTTCCAAATATATGTAAATTTTTTATTGTTATTTTAAACGACCCCGCAGGTAAGAATAAAATAATACGTAATAAAAAATAATGTGGTAACGGGTAACAATGAAATTATACGTACGTAACGGGACTGTCCTGTTTTCATACAGGTTATTGCAATTTCTGTAAACCGGGATAAATGTCGGCCTGTGGGACATATTTCTGTTCGCGAAGCAATGAACCTTGGTGAGGCTTCGTAAAACTAATAAAATTAATAAAAAGAATTATGGCATCGGAAAAATTGAGGCACTTATATGTGCATTTTCAATTTGCGCGTAGTATAAAAAGGTGCAAAATTCATGTGCATTAGAGGAGGATACCTTCAGTATAATTACTTAATTAGGTCTCATAAATAGGTAATTAAGAACAAAACAACGTCAACCCAAATCATTCGTTTAATTAAAATTTACATTCAACCACAATAAAATAACAAACGTATTTTAAGTAATTATTAATTACCATATTCAGTTTATATGTGATACGTTGTATTATAATATTTTTTTACATATTTGCTTGTTTAATGCAGAATAATAAAATATTATTTTTTTAGAATACGCACGCAAACTTTATCTCCGAAGGAGTAGGCAAAGTTGTAACCAAGGCACCAACTTTTCGCCACGTATGTACCGTTCCTTTATAGGATCGAACCCATTGCCATAATGAACATAAATTCCAGAGTACGGGCTGAGCAGAAAAACTACATCCCTTTATCAGACTCAGGATTCGAACGCGGCACCTCAGAGCGGTATCTCGCACGCAATACAACTACGCTACGATGACAATCAATTCAGTGTGATTCGTATTTATACCCAGTGTGTTTTGACACACTAGATAGCAAAGGAAAAAGATGAAATATTCCAAAAGGGAACCCGACACAACATATAAGTATTAATATGCATAATAGCAGTGTGCAAACCGTTCCAATGATTATTGGCTTTATATAAGTTCTACATAAAGGTAAGCCGGAAAGAATCGGTTTATATTAATAATTTCATTTATTCACTCGATAATATTCTAGAAGAAATAAAAAGTAAATCTAATATTATTCTTGCCGGCGACATTAATATAGACACACTAAATACAGACTGTAGAAAGTTAGATCCTTCTGAATATTTATGTCTAACTGCTGCTCACGGTCTTCTTCCAGCTATCACCCTCCCAACCAGGCGTGATTCTTGCCTAGATCACATATTCCTTAAATCTAACCTGCAGGCTATTAGTGCAGTAGGTGAAACGGATATTACAGATCACAAAATGGTGCTTTTAGGCCTAGCAAATAAAATAAACAAAAAACCTCTGAGACTAAAACCAAAATAAATATTGAGTAAGCCATGAAGGAATTGAAGGAAGTGGATTGGACATCTGTATTAGAAGAAAAAGGAGTAAATGAAGCTACTAATTCCTTTTTAAATATTTTGTCTTCCATACTTCTGAAACACACTCGAGAAGTAAAAATCAGCAGGTCTAAAGCAGTCATCGAACCCTGGATCACACCTGGCTTGCTTAGATGTAGTCGTCAGAGAGATCGTTTACACATATTAGCCAGAAAACAGCCAAAAAACAAGATAATTACTACATCCTATTCTAGATACAGAAATTTCTGTAACGATTTGTTGCGAAAGCTCAAATCTGAATACGAGAGTAATGAACTTGAAAAAAACCATAATAATACAAAAGCTTTATGGAATACAATAAAAGAAATCTGTCACTTCAAGCAAAAACATGATCCACCAACAGAATTATTGACAATCTCTGAAAACTCCTCTGAGTCTCTTCATATCTGTAATGATTTCTTTGCATCTGTAGGGAGGAATCTGGCCGACAAAATTCTAACTGAAACTAAAGGAACTGAAGAAAATCTAGCATCCGAGGTGAACATTGCTAATGGGCCAATTAACTCTTTTTTTCTCTCTCCTACTGACTCAATTGAAGTAGATAGCTTGATATCCAGTTTAAAAAACAACAGTGCCCCTGGATTAGACGGTTTTACTAATAATTTTGTAAAATGGCCAAAAAATACATAGTTTCACCATTAACTCATATTTTTAACCTCAGTTTTAGTGTAGGCATTTTCCCTGATGCCTGGAAAATTGCTTCAATAACGCCTGTCCATAAAGGTGGTCCGAAAACATTCCAAATAATTACAGACCTATTTCCCTTCTTAGTGTATTCTCTAAACTGCTCGAAAAACTAATCAACAAACGCTTGACAAGTTTCTTAGATAGTAATGGTTTACTATCTGAAAACCAGTACGGCTTCCGAAGACTAAAGTCAACCGAAGATGCTGTTCACAAACTCGTTACCCACGTAGCTACCCAGTTGGATAAAGGATGGCACTGTTTCGAGTTTTTCTTGACCTTGCAAAAGCCTTCGACACAGTGTCTATACCTATTCTACTTAGAAAACTAGAACGGATGGGTATCCGGGGTACTGCCCTTAACTGGTTTCAAAGTTATCTAGCTAAACGAGACCAACTAGTGAGGATTGAAAGTAGGAAGAGTACCACGATACCTACGTATTATGGAGTTCCTCAAGGCAGTATTCTGGGCCCACTGTTATTCATTATATACATGAATGACATACATGACCTTCAACTGGAGTCAGCTGAAATAGTGTGTTATGCGGATGACACAGCAATTGTGTTTCATGGCCAAAACTGGGATGTCGCTAGGCAGGTTGCAGAAAAAGGGATACAATCAGTCTATAATTGGCTTCAAAATAATCTCTTAACTCGGAACACAGAAAAAACTAAATATTTATGCTTCCACAAGACAGCAAAATCCCAGCCTCCACCTTTGCCAGATCTCAGGATTCATACATGCAACTCCACACTATCCTCAACATGCCAATGTAATCAGATTCAAAGAACCAAGGAAATAAAATACTTGGGACTGATTCTAGATGAACAGCTGAACTTTGCATCACACATACAAACTCTTGCTGGTAGGATACGAAAGGTAATCGGTATCATCAAAGTTTTACGTAATTCCGCTAGTATTCACATTCTTAAATTAGTGTATTTTGCTATCTGTCAATCACTACTTTCCTATTGCATTGGTGTTTGGGGAGGAGCTGGGAAAACTTTTATGCTACCCCTTGAACGAGCACAGCGTGCAGTATTGAAGGTCATGATGCGTAAAGACTTTAGGTTCTCCACAGATTCTTTATATAAAGAAGCATGTGTTTTAAGAGTTCGTCAATTATATATACACAAAGCTTGTCTTTCAACACATAAATCTATAATTAATTCTGATGAACACAAGGCACTGTTAACTAAAAGGGTCTTCAACCTTTCACTCCATCTGCCAAATCGAATTTCGTGAAGAAGTTCAAATTCTTTGCATTCCGCTCAATTTACAACAAAGTTAATAAATTATGTGATATTAAGAATTGCTCAGTGTATGCTTGCTCGAAAAACTCACGAGTTGGTTGCTAAGTATTGATTATGATACTACGGAAAGTATTATAAGCTCTCCAATTACATTAATCGGCACGTGCTGAATATTCAATTGTTTATTGTTTTTTATTTTTGTCAATATTTGTATAATCTCTACACCTAATCTGTCTTTTTATGGTTTAATTCTATTGTTGGTTTCCCAAGATACAGTACTAGCCTAGTTTGGGAACCCCTGCTTATCTCTAGGTTTTGAATTACTCTTCTTGTAATTTTATTTTGTGTAATTTTAAACTATTTGTGTAAATTTAAATTTAAATAAATAAATAAAAAAAAAAAAAAAAATATGGACCTTTCGCCAGTGCTAGATAGCCAAATGTTGGTCACCCCGTGGATGACCGGCAGCCGCCCGCATGTTGGAGTCTAATGCAGCAATTACGTGGACTCGGCACGCCATCCGTTTGCGGGTCGCATTACTGTCCACACTCGCACCCTCGCCAGGGTCCCTGTGTTCTGCACATATTCTATTAACCAAGTTGGACTGCGTTGTTACCAATTACCCAACAATTTGATATTTAGCGCATTTATGGTAGTGTAGATGTAGATTTTGTTTTGAAAATTTGACTTCCTAGATTAACTGTTTATGTCATCAATTTTTGAGTTAATTTAATTTGGCACCATTTTGAATTTTTGCAGCTTTGCACTAGTTAATAATGAGTCGATTTGTATACTAGGTTTACCCGTGTCTTCGGCCCCGACAAAGACCTTTCCGCATAATATGTTACACTGAACACCACAGAGATAAAAATGAATGGTAATTTCGGATTAGATCCCTCCGTGATGTCTGCGTTTATTTCTAACTAAACATGTTCACAAACTTACGAATTTATAAAATGACTAAAAAGTAGTACTATTTTTTTATTGAGAGAGAATAAACACTTATCGCTTGTTCAATGTCTCTAAACATCCCCATAACGGGGTGCAGTGTAGGACTGCTTGAAATACACTGTCTTTCTCTTCTCCTTTCTACATTAATACTTTAAAAATAATATAGATAAAGGCAAACTAAACCCAGTGAACAAGTTGAATACAGCATACATTATAATTTAATGTGAAGTGCCTAAATGATAAACAATGACGCGACGGTGACAACCCTAGCCTAATACCGGATCGGTCACGGTGGTCACCGTCCGCGGAACGGATTGCTTTAAAGCCCCACTACCCGCTGGATAACCCTGTTGTCGTGGGGTCTAAGTATCAAAGGACGAGCGGTGTATTCCGTTATTTGGTTAGCCTAGAAAAAACTTTTGTTCTTAAACCTTTTCATTGCTTCGGTGGAATATTATATTTTGTGGCTTACATAGGTATAATAAACAGTGCAGGCGCTGCAATTTAATGGAACTTAAATTCGTAATATGCTTTATAAAATTGTTTCTACGTTGTAGAAGGGAGTGTACCCGATAAGTATTTTTAAGGATAGTGAATGACATATGACAAAAAATACTGGCAATAAGACTGGTTCAGTGGAGGCTTATACCCGTATTAGTTAATTGACCATCTGTCAAAAAACCTGGGTTAATTTTGGCAAATACCTACCTATATCATATTATCACTGCCATTCTGTTAGGCCCAAAAAAAACACATACATATTAATGAAGTTCTTAATTCTCCTCCGCTCTCTCTTCCACGATGCACCACACCACCGCGTCAACCCTTCAACAAGATAGAAGGGTCAATAGTCACCAGTCCCAAGGAGTTACGGCCTGCCACGGACCCTGCCCTGACCACAATTAATAACAATCACTGTTTATACCCACTTAAATCGATATTATTAATTTTATTTATAGCGCTTTAAAGATATAATTGATTGATGTTGTTTGTAGGAGAGATGATCACGTGGGTTTTAGTTTTTGGAAATATTGGAGTCTAAGGGCTTGTTGATATTTTTTATACCCTAAGCTAATCGTTTAATACTGGTGGTAGGTTTTTTATATGTGAGAGTCCGCCTGGGCCAAGCAACAGTGCGTAGTTACTATTGTGTTCCGGTTTGAATGACATCGTTGCCAGTGTAACTACTGGACTTAGTGAGACTTAACATCTCATGTCTACTACTTACTGAATACTTTGTAATTCAAGGTGTTGAATGGTGCTTCTGCTGTTTATGGGCGGTCGTATCAGGCGAACGAACTGCGGGCTTGCGTCGTCATTCAAAGCAATCAAAAATAAAAATCTCACCTATTCGTATGCATTGCGGATCATATTTAAAAGACCAAGCTATAAGAATTCGCTAGTTGCATCTAGCGTGATAGTATTACGTTTTTGCGAATTAAAAAGGAAAGGAATTTTCAGACTCTGATTATCATTGAAATTTGTGATTTCAGTTACGTCATTGAAGTGAGCCTGGCACTAAAAAAAGCATCAGATTAAAAAAAATATCCTTAGTTAAAAGCGAGTCAGTCTGATGCAGATAATAATACTTAACCGAACCTACACGTGGTATATAGCTGACTATCAGTTGAGGCTGAGAAACAACTACTACGCATTATACAGGTTCATTCTTAGTAGTTTATACTACTAAAAGTAGACTATTAAAAATAGAGCTCTGATTAGAGAGCTTATTTTCCTCTAAAACTTAATCAATGGCTCCTAAGTAAACTATTGTATCTGAAAAATAGCAATATTTATTTCTTCACGTTTGGTTAACTAGGCGCTTTTAACTATTTAAATCCATTAAAAAAAAGTTAGTAATTGCTTTTTAAAAAAAATTACGTAAATGATTTTTAATGAAGTTTTATTTTCGGTTTTTTAACTTTTGATTTAAATGGGTTTGGTAGTAAACAGTACCGTGATAACAAAAAGATAAAAAATGACTATAGCTGGATTCTGGATAAATATCCAGATAAGTAGTTTACGTAAGAGCTATTGCTTTGTGTTTAACGTGAAGTAGTAACATCAGATACACTCTAATGCAATAACTACCAAGAATCCACACATTCTGTCCCGATCACTCAACTCATGAATACAACTTCAATTCCTTCAAGATATGTAATCAATTCAGCTGTATGTCCATACAAATATTCTCAGACGGTATTCTTCGATAGGGGCTCATTTGTGTCCAATTTGGCCCGCGGGGGTCGACAATGCGCCGCGACCAGTCCATTGAACGTCGGTATTGTGCACGAATTGGTTTAACTAACGCTTTGTGCTACGTCTGGACGCTGTAGAGTCGAGCTGAGATGGTTTTCATTTACATTCTTGTAAGCAGAGATTTTTAACAACTAAAGAAGACGAGCAAGACGTTTGCTTGTTTTATTTTTGAATTGTTTTGACTAGACGAGCTTGCCGTTCGCCTGATAGTAAGCGATACGACCGCCTATAAAGAGTGAACACCATACAACACCTTGAATTACAAAGTATTGTTTGGTATTCCACTGCGCTTGTTATCATTATGCACTTGATATAGATTCATATATTGGTCCCCAAGAGACAGACACTGCCTAGTTTAGGGCCACCTGTCAATTGAAATTTTGTTTTAAATTAGTTATAAGCATTAACATTACTAATAATAATGTAACTACTTACGTGTTCCTACTTGTCATATTTTGTTTGTGCAAAAATAAAAACATTTATTATGATAAAGAGAAAAAAAGATAGCAACTAGAACTAGACATAGAATCAAATGGAATGGCATTGAATGAGTAATGAGTATCTTAAAGACAAGTCGCACTTTTATTGTAACTTTGTGTATTGTCAGTGAGTTTGCCAGAAGCCCAATGATCTAAATCCCAAACCCTTAACTAAAGATCGCCATGAGATTGAATTGTACGTATTATAAACTACCGTAATATTATACTGTCCCCTGAAGTTTGTCGTATTTGACAAACTAGATTGTTGTTTTATTACTGTAGATAATATATATTTCTTTAATCCACGTTCGTTCACAAATATTTTATTTTTGTTAGTGTATGATTAAATAACGTTACTGTATCTGATAGAGTTAGAAAACTATTGAAAAATTAAATTTGACCAACAATAGATCCAACAAAGATTTCATTCTCCATTCATCTATAATAAGATACATATTGATAATAAAAGAACAATTTAGGGAGACGAGTGCGGGCGACCACGGAGTTGACATAATAGAATAATTTGTATTTATGTGGCCTCAGCGCGCCCTCCTCCCTTCGCACTCCCGCATTGTTGCTTTCACACAAATCTGGAAGAAACGTAATTGTTACGGTACTTGCTGTTAAGCTTGGCACATACGAGTTACTTCAGTATTTAGTTTATATTATAAAAGTAATTTTGGTGTGTATAATTCACCAAAATAATGTATTGTTAGACATTACATTTACGATTAAGGACCCTAATCTTTAATTTAACAGCTTTAATGGCATTACCAGCGATGATTCAGTTTTAGAAAACAACAGTTTTCCTACACTGCTTGGCAAAAATAGACAATGAAATTGTTCCTACGCACACACTATAACAATCCTACCATATAGTGGTTTATGATGTGCACTAAGCCTAAAATAATGACGTACACAACTTGGCATGAGATTGTCAGAATTGGGACGAATGGCGTTTGATTCCCAGCTTAGTAGCATTTTGTGTAAATAATGGATACTGATGCGGGATGTTTGTCCGTGATGCGAGATTTGTGAGTATTTTGTAAACTTGTTGGAATAATGGCTTGTTTATTGACAGTTATTATATTAGTGGCGAATTAGGGGAGACGAGAGAAGTGACAAAATCATGTTATAGATCGTCAATCATCGTCTTCTCAGTGAACTTTTAAATAATTATTAGACCAAAGTACGTTGCAAAAAATCACTGCACTACGATAGACTTGTATCGCAGGATTTTTTTTATATAATATCACTTCACGCAGAAATAATATGTATACAACGTGGAGTATCTAAACATGAAAAAAAATAGCGGTCTATAGTATTATATGCACAGTGTGATTAATAAAATAAATAAGTAATTTTTTATTTCAATAATAAAAAACTGAATATGTCCGCCATTAGCTTAAATATATTAGAGCAGATATCGTGGCGTGATATTTCATCATAGTGTCAAAGTTATTATTCTCGGTTGCATTCTTTATGTTATAAATCCGAAAAAA
Source organism: Manduca sexta (assembly GCF_014839805.1). Classification (NCBI taxonomy): domain Eukaryota; kingdom Metazoa; phylum Arthropoda; class Insecta; order Lepidoptera; family Sphingidae; genus Manduca; species Manduca sexta. The sequence continues at coordinate 17,021,178 of NC_051138.1, forward strand.
ACGTTTTAGTTAAACGACTGGATACAAATATTGTTCATGTTATGCAAATCGTCTCAGAAAACCAAGCACTGTAAGCGGAAAAAATAAATTTTGGTCGTTAGAATTATGTCGGCCTTACTAAACTGCGACTGATGCCGGAAAATAACTTATTATAAACCTTTAATAATACTTATTTATTAAGTTAAAATATTGTTCAGTATATCCCCATTCCCCTCAGATAGACGGCACGTAATTGCTATAATTGCATTAAGCAGGACACGGCTGTTCCATCAATTGGCTGCAACTCTACACCGACCACCAACAGACAGATATTTGTTAGGGTACATCATGGTTAGATGGCGTCCTTGTTTCTTGTATGAATAAAGAAATGGTGGTACTTTGATAGCTGTGAGGTCTGTCGTGGGTGACAGACTACAATTTGGTCATGTGAATGTATCATCGCAATGTTATTTCTATGTTACAGCAGTGGATAAGCTCGGTTGTGTTCCGGTCTATACGATGTTGTAGCCAGTTATATGATTGGCCATTATAATTACAGTTTATTGTCTCTGTTTATCGAGCGCAGTGCAAAGCTGTGTTCGTGGATTGGGGGTACCTAAAGAATTCCATTACAGTATACCCTGCTTATCGTAAAAGACGACTAAATAGAGCTCTGTGGGGGTCACGGGGCGAGTAGGAAGCAGGGGGGTCTGTTCGCTCATCACTCGAGCGACATCCTGGGTAGTTTTCCTCCTGTTGTCATAGATGTCAAGAGCGTCTTTTGGAAGTCGGGGGCACATTCAGTTTACAATGGTTGCAGATTGTTCGATTTGTCATTTAGTACAATAAAAAATAGTCTAAAGTGTAAAATGATTATTCCTGTTTCCTCTATCATGCATAGCTTTGCATACGCCGTGATGACTTGTATGTTATATCGAAGAGTCTACGAGGGCCGACTGGTGAATGATTTTCGGCAACACGGCACGTGACGAACAAAGTGCCCACCATTACACGTAAATGTTTACACCGCGCCTGCTACTCATCACAATTTTGAGACATCACACCATTATACCACCATCTGAAATGGCTCTACCACTAAACACTTTGCAATCGACATGCAATTCTATCGCGAAAGAAATAAGGTTGGTAAACAGCTGGCAATGTTTGAACATTTCAGACGTTTCAGAAACGAATTCTTCCGAAATCAACTCATCCTGAAATGAAGTACGGTGTGCTAGTTTGTATGGCAACTGAAACTTTATTTTTTGTGTGGTAGAGTCGTTAGTTAAGTGTCAGTAGAGAATTTGATATCTTCAAAAAGAGTTTAAAATGCAATATAAGTAAAGGGCGCGTGATCTGAAGATCAAAGGGGATTCAATCGAACCGCCAATGTGAGCTGTACATAGAACTAAACGTCTTGGCACTTGGCACAAGTTACTTAATATTTTTTATGGTATAGGCACTCGGCTGACCATCGATCAAACAGCTTACAAGCCGACAAACCAACTTGTGAGTCTTGTAAATCTGTTGTCTTATGGGTATGTGATGTTATCTTCGCGATCTAAAATCAAACTCCTCTTGTTTAATCTGGTTCTCTCTATGACAATAGCGCTGCCCCGGTCGATGCACCGCGTTGATATTATTATGTGTGGTGTAGGTATGTAAGACTAGCGACTCTTCGAGGATCCGATAATTTAAGTCTTTTTTGTACTTTGTACAAAATATCATCCACATCCATTAAGCTACTTTCGCCTTAATTTCAAAACTGAAACATCGTCTAAAACTCACCATTATATTCTAATATAATTTTTAAAAATTTTATATTGAGATTTAGTACTAAACAATTCCTGAAGTAGCTGTAAAACTATCAAACCGTGCGAGTCGCGCTCCGGCCGGCACATTCGCTTTGATGTGACCGATGTTTACGCGTGGTGTGCGCCTGGCTTCACTACTAAACACACGCTTTGGCACCAACACGCCAACATCACCAACTTATTGGCGAATTCGCGAACCTTCCCCAATGTCATTAAATAAATGTAAATATGGAGAGCAAAATTATATCCATACTTTCATGTTTATGCGAAAGTGATTCTGACTGATACGTTTTTGCAGCTGAACCATATCGATAAAATTTAGTACAGTAATAGAGGAATAGTTTGGACCCTGGATATGGGCTATTTTTTATCCCGGGAAACATATATGGGGGCTTTTATCCCGGTAAATTTATTGTACTTAAGAAATAAGTATTGTACTTCACAATAATACTGTTTATGGCAGTGGTAGTCACGGGTTCGAGGCTCGGTTTAGTTGGGCTAGTTTCTTTTCTTTGTAGACGACGGGAAATGTTTCACTCCTAAATCACGTACCGCCTGATTCTGATAGTTTCCATTAAAGCGATACTCTTGTTATGACCTACCCGCTCCCTTGGCCAGCTTATACTGTAAATTTTGATATGTTATAACTTATTCAGAGCGCGTATTGCCGAGCTTCTGAGGCTTGTATGAAAAAATCTATCTTACAATCCTAGTAGTAAGAAATTCTTAGTACATTTTACATCACAGAATTTCAGTAATCGGAAAAAACAAAGTGAAACAGTAAGTCCAGCATTTCAGGATTGAGTTTACTATATTCTATCCTGTAATGATAAAACTACTAACCCGGGCCCAGGATAGCATTCATAGTATTGTTAAAATATTGTAATGCCGACTAACGGGATACCTTGGCGACTATCGAACGTTAAAATTATGCCGGCCTGGATACTAGATGTAGTAACAAACTCAGAGTCGGGAATTTGTGTCCGATATGGCAATAATCTCGTCTCTTATCACATAGCAGAACGAAATACACATGACATAAAGTAGGCGCAGTAGTCGCGCCTCTGCCTAGCCTTTCGGAAATAAAAGAAATATGTGGGTGATGATACCTCTACTACTTAAAAAATACTATTACAGTTTTCCTGATATTGTGGATTTTCACAGATGGAGTATGGAGTATGGACTTCCAACCATTAACCATTTAACCGGCCTTGTATAACAAAATCTAACTTAATCCATCGTTTCATAAGAAATGTTTGTTACAATATTGGATCAAACGTTGGCTCGTGGCGGCGCGTTGGTTGAGAACAGAGATTCTGTTTATTACAACACTCGTTTGGTTTGGTCCAATGAGCGATATTGTGTGTAAACAAAACGGCTTGGTTTTCATGATACACTGTGTCTTAAAGCATAAGCGTGAGCGGAATATGTTAGAAACGACTTCCGGGAGACAAATTCTAAATATTATTCGGATTAAATTTTACGTTTAAAAGAATAAAAGTATCAAATTACTTCACTGTAAATATTATTTTATTTAAACGATATCTTTTGTTACCATAATTGTACCAATACTGTAGATTTTAAGAGTATCATAATTTAAACCCCTTGTAAAAATGGTTGTATTATCTAAAAGACTTATCTTATTAATCCAAAGCTAAACACTACACGCCTGCTAAAGAATACACTAAGGTCATTTACTTACTCGTTGTTTACATATCTAATTCTACGTTTAATGCACGCTAAAGGTCATCACCTTACACCACGTCGGCGTTCCTCTCTCTACTTTGAAGTGGTTTTCGGGTTATTTACGTACTGTTTGTTTATTTTCATATATGTGGTGGCCCAGAACATCGGCTACTTATGAACTGTGAGCCGCTGCTCTACTTAATAACTCACTTTTACTGGCCGGGGCTGAATAACGCGTTAAATAACGCTAAGCGTCGGAAAAAATGGCGAAAACACCGGTGGGCGGTAAATACACCCACATATCTGTGTACGAATTGCGAAAAGCGTGGATTTCCCGGAATTGTTTTGAGAGTTACGGGATCTGCGTGTTAGTTTCGATATGAAATCCGGTTTGATAAAATTGGGGCAGATTTATTGGAATGATAAAATGTATGTAGAGACGAAGATGGATCAGACACTATATTTTAACCTGGGACATCAGAGTGCGAAAGCCATGATTCCCGAGAACAGAGATCAAACGAGAGCAAGGCAGAAGATAAGCACGCGTTACCAATACCTATGAACTGCTAGAGGTATTGTAGTAACATTTGCCACCTTTTTAGAGGAGGATTAGGAAATTATAAGGTTTAATATTCATTGGCCTCTGAAAATTTACACGTACGAAATAGCCAAGCTTTACATATCTTGGTTTTATAGTCACAGCTGGTAGAGTAATGGTGAAGGGTTCATATAACTTGATTACTGCCGGCTTTCCTTTATGTGGAATCTTGCAGACTGCAATCATGCATATGTTGTGTCGGATTCCCTTTTGGAAAACTTCTCTTTCGCCACTGCCGTAGAGTCTTATTCTTGTTGGAGGCAGAATTATTCGCAGCGGACAACCTTTTACATAACACGTTCAATGTCCCTACAAACAGTCCCTAATTCGAGCAAGTACTCTTAAATATACATTAACAATATTACCAACCCCGCCAAACCTCGCAAGTGTAATCTGGATTAATTAGCTACAAGATTATGCTAATTCTCTTTGTTGGGTTTCGACCTAAGCCGTCTCTAACCGCTCTAATATTGATAATTTCATTTATCACTTCAATCCTTAGAAAAGCTGCTTATTACAATCCGTTTATAAGTTACGTTTCTTGTGTTAGTCATATAGCTTTATTTAGTTTGACTGGGTTAATTCAATTATTGCAATGCATTGGAAGGAACATGTAAAATTGCATATTTTTTAAACAGTATTAAAAAAACAGGTCGCTTCTGTTCAGCTTTTTTGCCTCATGTTATACTGATCTGTTGTATATAGTTCCATTTACCATTATCTCATTCAGAAGTATGAATCATAAAGCGTAGGTATTACCCTCGTCATGACAAAGCTTGTTAAACATTGAAATAAAACTATTTTGCGGATTTTCCCGCGGTTTTTATTTTATAATTTTCTCCCGACGTTTCGTAAACATTGCAGTCTTCGTGGGCATGGGGCGGACGAACGCTTGCTCGTTGTAACTACTGGTTAACTTCCTTCAAACTTAAATATAAAAGCACTTATAATATGCTGTTTATCGCGGTGCCTCACGATCCCACGATCGTGGAGACTCGTAATCTAGTTTGAAATAAATTGAGGTTTGATTTAATTCCGAAATATTAGTAAAGATATTTGCTGTTATACATATTCTACCTGCCTTTATTGAAGATATTTAAGATGTTATACAAGCTATGTCAGCGACACCGTTTGCGAAGATTATTTGAATGTTGTTGACAGCAGGAATGGCCCATCTTGGGTGATATAAAAACCCCTTTTCTCTTCACTTCGCTTTCTACTCTTCCTTCTTTTCAGCAGAACATAAGTTTTCTGTGTTCTGTTGTTTTCCATTGGACTGCGCATTGATATGTTATAAATTGTGGAGGTTATGTGCTGTGGAGTGTTGCTCTTTAGTCCATTTGCGATCTTAAGTTATAGAACCCTCCTTGTAATATTAATTCAAAGTAGACTGTGTTTTAACTGGAATTTTATCCATGATGACGGGAAAACTTAAATTCAAATCTGTTCAGTCGATTTTGTATGATAATAAAGAGATAAACAGACTACTGTTTTTATAAGTATGAATAAATATTATCTAGTTTATTTTCCGTTATCTTATTAGTTGTAGTTTATGATCAGTTTAGATTTATTTCATTATATATGAAACTCTAAAAATTCTATACCAGACGTTCACTATAGACTGATTACATTACTTTGATTATATTTCTAGCAAACCGCAGTTATTTCACCACAATAATAAAGCCGAATCCAGATGTATCTTTGATCTAAACACAATATCGAAAACATTAAAACGCTAATAAAAAGCGCATTAAATTTTACAGCACGTAAAACTTTATTAAATATGGATTATTTTGGTACAGGTTTTACATATCGTAAACCTGTCAATACTGACGGGTAGGTGAAAATGATGGATGCTTCCAGTTTCCACGCAGGATCAAACGCGCCGGCTCACGGCTGCCGGATGCCGCGCAATCAAACGATTACAGGAATAGATCGAAAGTGGGTGAGGTCTTTGTCTGCCTGGCATGTTGTTAATGCGTTGCCAACAAGGCTTGATCGGGTATCGATCGTGTCTCGGTGGCAGCGTATGAGTTGACTGGGAAGTCCTGCGTATGATTTCCAGGTCAGGCTACGCTTTGTCGGTTTTGTAACGTGTTGTGTCCAAGTTTCTTCTGAAGCGTCAGGTAAGTGACCGCTCGGGAAAGCTACGGAAAATCTTTATGCAACATGCTTGAAAAAGTGTGCTGGTTGGAGTGGTTCAAAAATACATTATCTTACTAAACAAAACACTTTGAAAATTCTCCCATCATTGCGTACCCAGTCACTTACCAAACCCTTTGCCGTTGTCATCACTGTATAAGCTAGCTCTTGTTTTAAACTGACGTAGGACATAAATGCAATATTAACATTTACAAATGCCATAAAAATGTAATAACAGGAAGTCTGTGTAATGACAGGTGTAGACGCGAGGCGCGAGGCAAGGAAGTACTAGTGTTTACTTGTTTGTAATACTGTTTCTTTGATTGCGCCTTTTGATCGACTCGCGCTGTTTTACAATTATCTGTTTATTTTTGTAATGCATGAAGTAGTGGTAGCGAGAAGTCTCCGCTGCGCTTAAACGAAACGCAGTTATAATTTGACCTGTTTATTTTGCTGATATGATTTTTATGTGTGTAGTGATGAAGTCTAGAAGTTCTGGGAAATCATTTTGTTGATCTTCATATTTGTAAATAAAAGTCTAGACAATTACGTTACGGCGGTTGAACAGAGCCTTAATTCGTTTTTAAAAAACTGAATATTTTAATACCGTATTATTAGAAACTCACCGTAAACCTATGTATAATGTACATACACATCCAAGATACAGAATATTGCACAGTACTACGTATTTAAGAGTCAAGCCTTTTGTTTCCAAAGGGGAAGGTAGAGACGGTTACAACGCATCAAAATCATACTCATCATCCATTAACTCAAAATGTCATGGCAGACCTTTTTTATCCAAAAATTTAATTCCCATACGTAACGTCTGTCACAACGTCACTTCCGCGGCAATGCGCGCGCGCACACATCGCTACGCGCATCAAAAAATTATGACATGGGTCAAAACGATAGCCGTTGTCTACCCCACTGCGGCCACTCGACTGAGATAATACGAAATTAAGTTATTTGGAGGACTCACATTCGATTAATTGTCATTATTAGTAGATTGATTGTTACTATAATTAATTGAGAAGGTAGTTCAATAATTAATTAAAAGATCCTGCTTTAACAGTGTGACTGCGCTGAGGTAGCGTCCTCTTATGTCGATTCCTTGTCTGTCGCCCAAAAAAAAAACACGAATTTTATAATCTAATACAATATTAAAACCTATTAATGCTTTGGAGAGTTCTAAAGGAGCAGGCTCATTAAATAAAATATGGCCTACAACCCTTGCATATTTCTGCAGGGGATGAATAAAATCTCTAGTTTACTCTTATTTCATAAGGGTTATTTTGCAACAATGACCTCACAAAAATATGTGTTGAAAACCAGGTATTGGCTCACTAAGATGTTCTACTTAGTTAAAGAAATAGAAACAATAAAATATTTCCATAGATATACGGTGGGCGGAAACACTACGTTATTGCGTTACAAATATTTTCTTGGCGGGTCATGATGGATCGAGCCCAGGTTCGGTTCCCGCCTAATCGTCGTGTTTATCAATATTTTACCTATGGTAATTTGTTACTTTTTATTATTTCTGAATTTTGATGTAAACCGTCGGTGTGGAAATGTAGGTTGTAGAAAACGGAAGTTAAACAAGATGGATTTGTTTATTTAGTTTATTAATTCTGATATATAATGAAAGGAAAATAGATTTATTTTGTGTAATGTATTAAGATGTTTGGGTCATAAGAATTGGAATCCGTGAACAGACAAAGAAAAATACCTAAACAGTCTCCTTAAAGTAAAAAAAATATTATTTTAACGACGCCGTTTATGTATTTATTTTTAATTATTCATGTAACCATGCATAATATTATTCGCGTGATGTCCATCAAGAAAACTTTGATAACGATGTTACAAAAAAAAAGTGATCGAATCAACATAAAAATTTTATTAGAGACTAGCTTTTGCCCGCGGCTCCGGCCGCGTTATAAAGTTTTCCAGGCTAAAGTTTTCCGTTATAAAAGTCACGCTATATATTTTCCCGGAAGCCTGTGTTCTTCCCAGGGTCTCAAACTGTCTCCATACCAAATTTTATCCTAATACGTTGAGTAGTTTTTGAGTTTAACACGTTCAGGCAGACAAATTCAGCGGGGGACTTTGTTTTATAATAAATTTTTGTATAACTTTTTTAGAGGAACAATTCCGTCATACATCATTGTTGCATAACTTTAACCGTCTACGCAGCGCACGCAACAGAAGCTCTCAAAAATAATATATTTTCCCCGTTTTTGCAACATGTTGAAACTGTTACTGCTCTGCTCCTATTGGTCATAGCGTGATGATATATAGCCTATAGCACTCCAGGAACAAAGGGCTATCCAACATAAAAATATTTTTTTAGTTCGAACCGATAGTTCCTGAGATTAGCCATTACTGAACCGCTCCTATTGGGTATAGCGTGATGATATACAGCACTCCACAAATAAAGGACTATCCAACACAAAAAGAATTTTTCAGTTCGAACCGGTAGTTCCTGAGATTAGCCATTACTGCCCCGCTCCTATTGGGTATTACATGATGATATATAGCCTATAGCACTCCACGAACAAAGGGCTATCCAACGCAAAAAGAATTTTTCAATTTGGACTGGTAGTTCCTGAGATTAGCGCGTTCAAACAAACAAACAAACAAACTCTTCAGCTTTATATAATAGTAATAGAGTATAGATGTCGCAGTAGTCAAAGTTGCGTTAATGATGAGATGTGTATTCGTCTGCCAAGTTTGAATTTCCCGCCCTCTAAATTCGCCGCCCGGGGCACGGGCCCTGGCTTGCCGCCCCCCCCTAGATCCGGGGCTGACTGAGAGTGTTATAAACGTAAGAGTAGACAAATATAATGAGAAAGCTTCGAACTGCTATGTTATCGAAAGCTACACGTGTTATTGTGAGTCAACCATAAAAGATAGACATATGCTGTCGTGGGATATTTTTTATATAATTTTAAGGCGAACATTTCCGTCATACATGATTTCTGTGTAGCTTTAATCATAAAGGTTGCACACGCGGCGGCAGCTTAAAAAATGGAGTAACTTCTCCCGTTTTCCCAACATTTCCCTTCACTGCTCTGCTCCTATTAATTGTAGCGTGATGAAAAGTATACTATAACCAGCACAGGAGTATGACAAATAATTGTACCAAGTTTCGTTAAAATCCGTCGAGTAGTTTTTGTTTCTATAACGGTTATACAGTTCAGACAGACAGACAGACAGACAAAAATTTTACTAATTGCATTTTTGGCATCAGTATCGATCCCTTATCACCCCCTGATAGTTATTTTGGAAATATATTTGATGTACAGAATTGACCTCTCTACAGATTTATTATAAGTATAGATAGATATATAGATACTAAAGTATTTATCCACGTATTTTCGAGAAAGGACAATGCCCAAAACCAGGCTATCTTTGCGTCAGTCATGCGTCTTAACCAAATATCCACGAAAAATCATCACTTTAATTATCACTTCATTTGTATTTATTTCAGTGATAAGCGAACAGGGGTTTAAAAGATATGAAAAAAAAAGTTGTTTAATTGTTGCAAATGAAACACCGGATAATTTACTGCCAATATGGCGAATTGATACCAATTCATAACAAATTCCCTTTTTAAATAGAATAAAAAAGTATATATTTTGTACAATAAATGTGCCCGTACTTAAATCTATAATATATGTATTAAATATATTATTCATCTCAAATATATTGTTATAAAATAATATATTTTATTTAATAATTATGACCAAATAACTGGTAAAAAAAGAGAAAATATTAATCGTTCCAAAAACAAACAAATGGCGACTTGTACTTGCATTGACAGAAATACAAAAGTCAGCTAAAACATGTCTGGACTTTATTTTTAAGTAATGAATATATGGGTACAGATTTTTATTACACTGGCAACTGAAATTAATGACATTTTGACACTTGAGATTTTCCATATATATTATAATTCTCTTTGCTTGAGATTTGTTTGAATGTTAAATCATTAAAATATTTGAATATATTTTATCTTACTCAAGATCGTAGTGTTTTTCTAATGTATTTTAATGTTGAGTCGAAAAATCCTCTGTTAATCCTAAAAAAAAACAACGTGTATAGTGTGTGTTTCGAACTTTGAGACGGAAGGCTTTTAGTAAACAACACAATGTCGTCTAGAGCCTAGACCCAAGACAGTTAATCGAGACGGCATATCCCGGCAGTGTATTAACTGCACTTTTGCGGCGCCACAGCAACGACAAGTATATTTCTTGAACGAGCTGTCCAGTTTGTAAGTTATGTAGATTATTATTAACATACACACAATGTGGGAAAGTCTTGCCAAAGTTAAAGAAAACAGTTTAACAATAATAATAATCTGAACATGTTTATTCAACTTCTACATTATATTTTAGGTTTCAAGGCTGGAATTAGTTTGTGCTGCCTGCTGGAGATCAGCTAATAGAGAGGTTCACAGACAACAACAACATGACATGACCCGACCAGCGCTGCAACCAGTCATTCACTCACTTCAAGAGTATATGTAAACGTGCTGCAGCTATATCAAATTCATGTGTTTATTTTGGGATGCCAAGAATATATATCTCTATTAAAAATATACATCTATATAAAAATATTCATCGGATTTCGTATTTCTCGTTTTATTTTTTTTCCCTATGCTAATTAACTATTAACCTAATCAGCCTGTGAAGTGAGTTCCTGGATTCGATTTCCAGGCCAAGCAACATTTTATCTCGGTATTTTTAACATTGCCTGGGGTCGGAATCCTCCAAAGAGAGTTCGCGTCAGGATACGGCCGGTCATAAAGACTAAGCTGAATCTATTCTACAATATGTGTTGACCCCATATTGGAGTGAGATAATAGTAAGTGGAAATAAAGATTAGGTAATCCATGTAATAGAATAAGTCGTAAGTCAGAAAAACATATACACAAAAGGTCAGGTAACATATGTATGCTCCGTGAAAAAACTAATATTCCGCCATACTATCTTAGAAGTTTTATTGGAGTTTCGTCTTATCAGATATGTGAGTACCTATCAGTTACTTATGAGGGTGATTAAAGCTAGGTGAAAAGACCGCCCAATAATCGCTTATAGCAATAACAAGTAGGTACTGCAATATTGAACTTAATTAGGACGTAGGTATTTTCTACCTGACATTATTGCATTCCATACTTAACCTCAAAATAACCGCGCTATAAAAATTCTGATTACTCCGACCTCTCACCGAATATCTAATTGTTTTCAATTTGTATAAAAATTAGGATATATTCCCTATAGTTTAGTAAAGGTTTTGTACAGATGCAAGCGTAGCCCAACTCTCATACAAAAATGGGCATTCACCTTTTCCTAATTTTTAAAGCAAGTGACAACTGAAAAATGTACAAGTAACTTCATAAATACTTTTGCATCGACACCATTACAGCGGTCATTCATCTCCGTTCGACTAAATCTAATAGTACATTTTTTTAAAAACAAAATACCGCAGGTCTAAATAATATAGGAGACGGACCGCAAGGCGGCACCGCGCAGGGGCGGTTGCGGTCGCAGACTAGACACTTCAACGTCAGAGGAAGCCCGCAGCCGTCCCTAATGCGCTGAAGAGGGGCACCGCGGAGTTTGAGCTGGTAGGCCGTGCATAGGTTAAGTTGTATATAGGGTTAGGGACTCGGCCCGGCGGTCGCCCGAAGGTCACCATCAAATCCGGGCGGCTCAACGCCGGGCCGTAAGGCACGGTTACCCCAGCATAACCATTCAGTCGCCCCCCACGAAGGCTGGGCGGTAGTAATAAGGGACTTTCTCCGCGAAACAAAAAAAAAAATGTCTAAAAAGTATAAATTACTCAAAAAATTATTATTTAAATCCCTTACTGACAACATTTAATGTTCACAAAAAGAGCTATACAATCAGTGCAATCGACCGTGACAGGATTCGAACCTGCAGTCTTCGGATCCGAAGTCCGACGCCTTATCCATTAGGCCACACGGTCTTATTCCTGAAGGCTGTATTTAACGAACACTTCCGAATACCATTTAGGATTTAGGTAAACCTTAGACGCAGGCTATTTTAATTTGTTTACACTGTTTAGGGGTAGATATAGAGATACGAAATAACACGGACGGATTTTAGTATTGTCAAAGATGTATGCGGTATGAAAATTGGGGTAGAACCAAATTTCTAGCAATCTTTACTCCCTATTCTTTAATTTCGGTGCGTGATCCCAAATTTACAGGAAATGTGAATGATATCGTGGGCGATAATCGTTTATCGAAATTTCTAATATTGTTGCGGCGAAATTTTAAAATATTTTTTTTCTTAAAAACATAGCTGAATTTAACATAGTGCTCTGGTAGGCCGTCTTTTTTAAAAAAAATTGAAGTCATTTTCCCAATATGCATGAAATTGTTGCGTTGACCCCACATTGGAGTGAAATAAGGGCAGGTGGGGAAAGCCGCCTGAAACCAACTTAATGTTGCAATATATTCCCTCGTTACTGGATGTTATTATCATAATATTATATTGTCGTTTAATACAGCCTAAGGGAGCGAGATCGTGTGGCCTAATGGATAAGGTGTCGGATTTGGGATCCGAAGATTGCAGGTTCGAACCCTGTCACGGTCGGGAGGGATTTCATTGATTTTTGACTTAACTTTTACTAATGTACAAGGCGGTGGTAAAGCAATATAATTATGCTAATTATTTAATTATTTTTTTTATATTGCTTTGACGGACGAGACGAGCTTGCCGTTCGCTTGTCGGTAAGCGATACGACCGCCCATAAACAGTAGAAACACCATCCAACACCTATGTAATGTGTTTAAACTTTGTTAATTTTTCTATGTTCGGAGTAATTCAGACGGTGTATTTTTATATACACTGATTCGATTACTCTTGTTTTTGATAAGCGCGGTTTTCAAGCGTTTTCACCCCTCGTTCTTGTACGTAAATGGACTAAGTGTAGATTGCTTCACGTTTACTGTGACTTCGGTGCATTGGAACTTCATCGTTTAATAATATCGTTGTTAAGTGCATTTTTTATTACATAGCGCAGTTCTAGAAACAAACATTCATGTACAATCCATATTTCTGCTAGAAATTTCATTCTTTATACGTAAGTTAATAGTTAAATATAATTTCACATCACTTCTCGTTGTGACAATGATACTATAAGAGATAGGTTATTTTATGGCATAAGCAAATATGTTTACAGCATGACTATTACTTATAATTGAGGTTTTAATGATATTTGTGTTGTATTTTTTTCGTTACATAATAAAATAGTTCTAAAATTCTATATGTTGTAATAGATGGCGTTGTAAACGGCGTTTTGGAGCCGTATCAATCATACGCGCTTTAGATGTTTATCTAAATGACGTATTGGTATTATTACAGTGCCACATGTCGCTCCAAATGTTTGTTTTACCGTTTTTAAGGAAACAAAAGGTTCAAAAAGATTCTGAATGCGATATAATTTTGAAGGTTTTGGAGTTAATCATAAAAAAAAATTTGGTAGCATTACTATGACATTAGTGGTTGTCGAAGTTGAGACGGCAACTATCAATTTCGTGGTAAAGTAGTGTTTCGCAAAAAAGTTGATAGCTTGTTGTCTACTGCTTGATACTAGACATACTATGACAAAGTACTGATATTGTAGTCCTTATACTTTCGGATACGCAATATACGACTAGAATCTGTCAAAGTAAGTAGTCTCGATAAATTAACTTATAAAAATATAGTGGTATTGCCCCAGTCCACCCGTGCTGTAACTAAAATTGATAAAGGCAGCCCTACCGTAAAAATATACAAATAATGTAAAAACAATATAGACTCTATTAAATGATTCCTAAATTCCAGCATTCTATAATTTTTCTTACGCATAAAATTATACTAATACTTTAAAATTCTAATATGAATAACAAAAACAGTAATTTGTAAGTAGTATCATTTACATTAATAAACAACAAATCCTTAAGAACTTACTTTACCAAAAAGTTTGTGAAAATAATGAAGGCGTCAGAACGCGTTATTGTCTTTGCCCAATATAAATATGGCGGGTAATTTTGACAGATGAGCGCGCGCTTCCATGACGCCACTGTTGACGAGATTTACTGTTGCTCCAACGTCCATATTGTTTAGCTTTTGTCTCTAACACGTTCGGAATTGAAAATAAATGAACGGTGCTACTTATTTAAATGTCAATAGTGAGCTAATACGGTTAGACGGTTATTGTCTCTGACCAAAATTGTTTTTTTTGTCCCGAACGTTTTGTTTTCGTTTAACATGTAACATTACACGTGATTGAAACATACGAGTTATGCCTATTTTATGCGTATTTAAGATTTCTTTTGTATTTTTTGTTTAAATTATCTTGAGTAATGTTTCCAACATGAATTAGGAAATTCTTCTGTACGTAGTGTGTTTTATGTTGTAAGAGAGAATATTTATTATATTCTAATTTGCTGAGATTTATATAAGAACCCTCATACTTTTAAATTCAATGTGTCACAACTTAACATCTATGTATTTCATCTTGTTATTTAAAAAAGCAAATGCTTTTATTGGTGGAATCATAGGCATAATATTTTGTTTATGTTAATCAAGAATTGTCCAAGGCATCTTTATTCAAAAAGTGGTTTTATTTTTAATCACTAATCATTAATATCCAAATATTTAAATTAATTAAATAATAAATTTGGATCTAAACGTGATATTGTGTTGAAAAATGTAGAGTTCTGTATCCAAGATTCAAGCTAACGCACTAGACCTTACTATCCAACTGCCATAGAATCGTAGTGTTCCAATCCTCAATGTAAGGGTTTGAAGCACCACGTCTTATTGAGCAAAATTAGTGTGACATATTAGCGTGAAACATAAGGTCAATCAAAATTTTATAGGTATTACATTTTCGAATCAGAATAGAAAATGAACAACTTGTTAATATTTAAATGAAAATATTTTGATATCGAATTTGTATTTAAACCAAAACATTGCTTTTTTATTTGAATAAAAACGTGTTGGGACATGCGATGGTTCGCGAGTCCGCCATAGCGTGTCGTGTGGCGCGGCAACAAATCCTGCGCACATTAATAAAGCCGCGGTCACACCGGGCGTTGCTCATTACACAAGTGATAAACGGCCCGTGTATTGCGCGCAATGGCGACAACGTTTTAATCGATTCGAATGAGTGCAAGTTGCTGTTGCCTAAGAGTGGGATTTTGAGACAGAGATTACGGTTCGACCATACCTATGTAATTATGATGGGCAGATAGATCTTTAGTACATGCTTGGGCCTGTATGGGCAGCTTTGTATGTTTTTGTTAGTATATGACATAGGGCAGGCAGGCAGTTTGCAGGTTATATTTATATTGTAGCCAGTGTAATTATTGGATAATATATAACTTTTTTTGTGATCACAATGAGTTACTTTGACAGTGTTGATTTTATTTATATCGTTTAGGTGCATAAGTATTCTTCATAATATGCTCGGTATAAAATATAATTAATTGTCCCTATTTTAGAATTAACGGAAATAGTGAAGAAATCTGTTTGCCTTGGAGCTCTTTCGGTGTGACTGTGTAGAATATACCTACACGTGTTAGAGCCTGCCTCTTAGACAAAAGCCATGTCCTTGTTATTAAAAAAGGCACAAGCCTACAGCGCATTGGTACAATAAGGGCTGATAATATTGTTTAGTGATTTAAAAAAAAACGATGCGCATGAAATCGTTTGATAACAGATTTTCGAGACAACGCGCAACTTCAAGTAGTTGTTTGGTCTAGATTTAACCAATTTAATTAGGTTTAATGGTTTGTTATGCCACGAGTGGCAATAATGCTGAATTTGTTGCTATGTTACGACAAACAGATTGTGTACCTACTGATGGCGGTACCTGAACCATAGAAATTTTGTATTCGAATTGATAACATATGCATTATACATATTTAAAAATATTTTTTACCCCGCTCATCGATTCGCGATCAGGGTAAAGTTAGTATATCTTTAGAAAAACAAGCCGGCATAACTAATGATTACAATTTAATGTTTTTTTTTTGGGAAATATTATATTTGGTTGGGCATCTGCCTTGTTTATTCTCTATTGCGAAAATATTAGATACGTTACGAATTACAGGTCAAAAAATAGGTGTCCGACAAGTATACGACATATCTAATATGGCATCTATCTGACACTTTTTACTAAAAGAATCTGCATGGCTTGCAAGGAAGACAATGCATGACATGTGTATAATTATCAAAGACACAGGCCGCATCTCTAGGCAATAAATAACAAATTGCAACACTCCCAGAAGCTAGGACCGTTACGAATGCCGTTGATTTAATGCTTATTTTTTGTCCGCGTTGACGTCCTTTTGTCCCACTGTGCTTTGTCCAAGTGACTAATAGAATGACAGTTGGAGTCGCTAATTGTTCTCGAAATGTATGTAAATAATTAAGTATTATTTTATGACCATGTGATATGCATTGATGGCGTGTTGATTGCGCTGTGTAGTGGACAGTCGATAAAGTTTGAAGTTAATATAGTAGTAACTTACTCGTTAAAAACTTTAAAAAATCGACTATAAGGTAATGTTTTATAAATTGTGTAGCTACATTACTTATTTGCAATCACTGCAATAAGTAACAAAATTAATATTATATATAAAATGTTAATTTATATATTATATTAATTTTGTTGACTGCCTCGGTGGCGTAGTTGTATTGCATGTCCGGTACAATAGCGCTCTGAGGTCCTGGGTTCGAATCCCGGGTCGGGCAAAGTGATATTTGGGTTTTTCTGCTCAGTATCAGCCCGGAGTCTGGAATTTGTGCCCGATATGGCGATAGGCTCGCCCCCTATCACATCATGGGACGGAACATAC
Organism: Manduca sexta; assembly: GCF_014839805.1. Taxonomy (NCBI): domain Eukaryota; kingdom Metazoa; phylum Arthropoda; class Insecta; order Lepidoptera; family Sphingidae; genus Manduca; species Manduca sexta. The sequence continues at coordinate 17,038,276 of NC_051138.1, forward strand.
TTGGCGAAAAGTGGGTGCCCTAGTTGCGCCTCTGCATACCCCTTCGGGGATAAATGCGTGATGTTATGTATGTATGTAAAATGTAAATTTACACACACACGCGCGCTATTTATCCCGGAAGGAGTAAGCAGAAGCAGAACTGGTGCATCCACTTATCGCCGCGTATATTTCGTCCCGTACACATATAAAAACAAATTTAATGAAGTAATAATACTACTTTACATATGTTCTTATTTTCAAGTAAATGTGTTATAATTTGTCAAAGTATTGTAGTAATGCATAAATATAATATTATACGCCTAAGAGGTTATTTACAAATTCACATCTATGACGTTGAAAGAGTAGACAAAGGGTCCAATAGTGCAAAAGTACTGCATTTATATATTAAGTTTTATATTTATTATATAGACTGACTGTGGCATCACCGATGGAAGTATGTTCCGCGTTTTGTCAAGGTATTTTCTTATTTATAGTTTTGATTGTTTTGTATTACTAATGGGTTTGTAAAGTAATTTCTGATTATTTAGAGTGTAAGGTACCTTATTTTTTAAATTCTTTTATATACAGCTTACCGACTAAAAGTAGACAAAAAACTTGTATTTACATGTTAGAGGCATGGCAATAAATGTAGCACATAATACACTAAAGAGTCCACTTCTGTTATCATAGGTATTTGTTTAATTATAATTAAACTTTATGAAATGCACATAACTCAATAGGATAATACATGAATAACAAAACAAATTTTTGATTAGTCATGGCGCTGGCTGGGTGTCTTACATTTTAATTTGTACTAATGCATTGTATTGTTGTTTTTGTCCGAGCGTGATCGCTGCGCCCATTGTGCGCTACTGTGAGCTACTGTTCTTCGGCACAAGACGCTAACACCCGTAGAAATGCATGTCAAATGTGCGTCAATGTACTGTGACTTAGTTTTGTTGTCCTGCGCGGGTGGTAAGCTTCTGTATTGTCTAGTTAATATACTTAAGAACGTTGAGTTCTGTGCGATAGAAATGTATTTTCAAAGTTAATAAAAAGAAATCCAGAAGTACGAAAACGAAGTCACAAAAAATCTTTTCAGTATTTTATAATGTTCCCATGTTTTATTAGTTAAATGTAACAAGTGAATAAATACATTAGGCAATGCGGGCTGATTGTAAAAAGTATTATTGAAAATAGTATCGAATAACTTATGGATTTGGATTATCTAAACGATATTCGTGAGATGTTTAGATTATTCATGATTTTCTAAACGTCCTCAGTGTAATCGCACCGCGGTGAGGCCATGAAAGTTCTAAAATCAATTTCCAAGTCGGGTTATACGAAATTGTGCTAGGTGATCCATTAAAGAAATCTAAGCTAAGAAGCTTTCAGATAGTTTTTTGCCAATCGTAGCCACTCATGCATTGGGATGAAATCCGCTAAAATCGGCAGCGAAATTTGTTTGTTACCTTGTCTTTGGTAAAGCATGAATATATTGCAACTTGTTTACTAAAGTATGTAAATAAGGTTTTTAAATGAAATGTTTGATTTCTTAAGGATACCGACAAACAGGAACCGCGATCAAAACTTTACAATAAATGTACCGATTCGAATTGTATCAAATTGTCTGCATACAGCGCAGTGATCACCGGCTATTGTCCAGTTGATTTACTCTCCCCCCCACTGTGCGACGAGGAGTGACGTCTCCCGACTCCTGGGGTTATGCAACATCTCGTCCACTACTGTTTCCGGACCATTGTCAGCACTCTTCGGAGAAGGGCATCTGTGCCATTGTTTGATAGTGAAGGATTGATTTGTGACATAAAGGTGATGAATTGTAGTAAAAATGTGGACATAAAATGTTATGATTTAAATACGGAAATTTATTTAAAAGACGTTATTAACGATTGATTATTTCATTTTAATTATTGAACGAATAACTCAGTTATTTTAACATAGGTATTATTTTAGCTAGAGAATTCGTAAGAATGCCAACATTATCTCAAAGTAATATGCTTCTGCTGTTTTAGTAGAGTAGTAGATTCATATGTAATAGTATTCTGTGTAATAGTAGATTCTTTATAGAACACCACAGCGTACTATCCTAAAAAAACCGTGTTTTTTCGCGTAATATAAAATAAAATATTTGAAACATCATCCACATCCCATGATGATATTCTCTGTTATAATTATGCCGTTAATGTTGTCTTTTTACACACATATTTTTTAACAAATGTCTACTCGTAATTTTGTTATTACTATTAAAGAAGCCAATTCATTTAAATAAATCTAACATATTTCGAAAAGTTATAATGTCGTGCTGTGACAAACATTTGCGATTGTGCACGCATCAGAGTCGGTGCCATTACACTAACAAGAGAATTTGCATGGACATTCAAAAGCAGTAATTTACCGTTGATTAATGGCGTACCCCATGAACGGGAGCCAAATACTTGAAAGAGTCAACATTGTGTCCTATATATAATTACAGCACTTTGTCGGCGGTTCCAAGAACGATCGTGTTGAAGCTAACCAAACATTAGCGACTTTGTGAAAAAAAAGCCGATGCCACTAGCCGATCACGGACAAAAATAATAAAAACATCACGGTCAAAATATATGTTGGCGTTTGTTACAAAAAAATATATTTGAAAAACGTTTTACTCCTTGTCTACTTTGTAACGCGCCGCGAACCACTGTCCAACTTTCAAAATTACCACAATTTTCAACTTTAAAGTCATAGTTGTAGAGTCTGGTTTGAATCGGGTCAGGATTATTTTTTCTCTTTTCAGAACGTCACAGGGGCGTGGCTCGTCTCAAATAGAAACATTTGCCAATATTATCGTGAAAGGAATGAACATATGAAATAATTTATATCCCCATGTCGCTTTGTATCCAAAACTTGGTGCTTTTGTTAGTGTTTTTTGCGTCGGCCTCTTTGCTGCCTCGTGTGAGACCGACATCTCTATTTTATGAAAAAACCGACTTTACGAATTTTAAAATGGAAAAATCGACTTTATGTTCGTTTGTAAAAATATCGATTTAAATTGATTGTTTTTTTTATGTGTTGTGTGGCTATGTGTTTATAATGGTAATAAGTCAGTTTATGGGTTTCGGTTTTGTGCGAGCCGACACTTTTTAAACGTAGAGGTATTAAATTAACGACGTATTTATGCCGTACATAACATAGGCGGCAGTTACACACACACACACAACATCACGCATTTTATCCCCGAAGGGGTATGCAGAGGCGCAACCATGGCACCCACTTTTCGCCAAGTGTGTTCCGTCCCATGATGTGATAGGGCGAGCCTATCGCCATATCGGGCACAAATTCCAGACTCCGGGCTGATACTGAGCAGAAAAACCCAAATATCACTTTGCCCGACCCGGGATTCGAACCCAGGACCTCAGAGCGCTGCCGTACCGCGCATGCAGTACAACTACGCCACCGAGGCAGGCGGCAGTTACAAGTCTAGTAAACAAGAATAGCACGAGCGAAAGCAGCAAACTTTGTACTAATCGCCTAAGCAACAAATATTGTTAAAAATTATTTTGCTTAATATTTTTGTGTCTCGAAAATACTTGACGCAAGTAAGGAAGTGACAAATAGAGGTCAATTTTACAGAGTTAACAAATATCTAACATTTATAAGCCTTTGTTTTTTTACACGGTGAAATCTGTTTACGCATTTCTGCTGGACTCATCGGTATAAACAGTTCTATCAACTAAAACCCCGCCATTTGACTCTCTCCCTAATATTATCTCTCCATATTTACCTAATAAATAAGTTATACGGTTTTTATTTATATTACTTACATAGGCATTAAATACTGTACTGTCAATTATCTTTACAGGTTCATTATGATTTATCATCATCTTCAGCCATTGGATCTCCACTGCTGAACATAGGCGTCGCTTACATAAGTTATTTTCTTTGACCAAAAATGTAGAATTTACAGCGATTTTCTTACACAATTACCTCCGTTATATTCTGGCGAACGGTATCCGGAAGGCGGTCGGCACCTCACATCTCGTTATAAATAGCAATATCTCACGGTATGCGCCGCCCCGGCCGCGCCTGCGCTCGCGACAATGCGACAAAGGTGCCGATGTTGCCGTTGTTGGTTGACGCTCGCCGCGGCGTTCAACCGTGGACCAGCTGGGTGGGATGCTAAAAGAAGACAGCTTGTTAGATTAATGGTTTCTCCAGGTTACAATTTTCCTGTAATTGATATGCAGTGGATGGTGGTAGAGATCTATAGATGTATCTTGTGTTGCTTGAATGACTTGTAGGCAATGTTATACGCTGCAGTTTATGTATTTATATAGGTATGAATGACCACTGTTACGCAGAGATCTAACACAGCTATCTGAGAGTCACGTGCATGTTCGTAAACAAGTTACTTTCAGATGGACAGTGTACTTTCAACGAGCCGGTCCTTCATACTGCCAACATTAACTGCAAGCCACCTACCACATAATGGTAATCATCTCCATCTGCGGTACAAATTGCGTTGTCGCATGGTATGCGAGTGGCATCTCTTGTGCCGCCGCTAATGTGTTTCGCGCTGATCCGCTGCTGCTCGGGTATTGGACCGTGAATTCTTTGGGGTGGGGATCGACAATTAGCATACTTTTGACAAGGTGTTCCTTGTTTCAGAAATTGACATCGGAAATTTATTATTAGAAGGGAATCTGGATGATGCGATAGAGTTTGACGAAATACCAATATATGTATTGGATAAGAGTTTTTAATCAGTTTGTACACGGTAAACGTAATTTGGAACGGCCACAAAATATTAAAAATATGTACCTATCCCCCTGAAAATTATGCAACAAATAGATTATGCATAATTGTGCCTTATTGTATTAGTCACTTATCACATGCGCCGCGAATTATTGCGGTGAACAATTTTACGGTTTATATTTATTTAGAGATAACCGCATGATTTATTCGAATATGTATCTCGATGGTGGTAGGACATATTTTATATCCGCCTGGATAGCAACCACCGTACGGAAGGTGTTAAAACATGGCATAGTAGCTCACGTAATTGTGTCGCCTTCCAGGATCAGCCTGTGTATATCTGGTTCCAACAGGCCGGCATAATTGTATTGACTTCTCGAGGGCTAATCATCTTTCATCAGTCGACATTCTATCGGACCCCGTTCCACTTACCATCAGATGCCCATCGCCGTGCGGCTGTATAAAAAAAGTATTATTACAATTACTATAATACCATACGACATTCTAATTTTGGTGGAAACAACTCAGTCAACACTAAAAATATTCCCAATATTTCAAAAGCCGTATGCGTGGTGTAAATTAGACAATCAACATTCCTGTCATCTATTTGTCAATATAACGAGTGTGTGCGGTAGGTGGCAACATGCGACCATTTGTGATGGTAACGGCGGTGCCTAATTAGTGAACTAGGCGTGACCTTTGCATTTTTGGAACGTTTTTGAAAAATCTTTATTGTCTATGGTTTAGAAACTTCGGTTAAACAAATGGGAGAGTTTGTGTTCTTTGAAGTTACTGTTATTTTTGAACTGATGAATTTGACCTTTGAGTATCTCTTTTAAGGAAAATAGAATAATATAATAATACATTAAACCTGCAGACCGCAGGGCATAATTCAAATAAAACACTATAAAATACATTCCTTCTTGCCGAGTTTATATTTGAACAAAGCTAAAAAAGACAGAAAAATACGTTACTTAAAAACTCATATTATACAAACACTGCACTTGCCCAGAAAGGGATAGGTAGATAAGGAAGCAATATACCAACAAACTACCAATTATTATAATTCTGTCTAATGTCGATGAAGAATTGATTCCACGATTACAATTCTCGTTTTAGGGTTAAAAAATGTACTTAAAATATTTTCTAAGCGTTGTCATTACAAACTACTTTACCCATGACAAGTACTGCAATATTTTTGTCTGATGCATTATTGAAAATATATGCAAATTCTAATTATGACAATTATTTTTTAATTCGCTTGCTATAAAAAGTTCAAAACTAAAGGTAAATTGTTTAAATTTCTATAAAATACTTCATATAGTACAACAATAGAATAGTATTAGTTATAAATCTTAAAATATCTACGTACATTAGTTATATAATGTAATTTGTCATTTTTAATTTGTATCTTTGATCTCTCCGCGCCCCACGAAACAGTCGGGAGTAATTATTTACGTTAAACTAGGTGCTAATGGGGAATTAATTAGTGAATTCCTTCCTAATGTGAATTTATTCTCGGTTTATATTGGCGGCCATTTTGTGATAAAGTTTACGAAGCGACAACAATATGGCGGGTGTTGTAGACATGTTTATTTTATTGGAATTTCGGATTGTGTTGTCTAACGAGCAGAAATGTAAAAAATATTGGTTTAACAATTTGTCTGAGGTAACATTTCCATTAAAATACATTATAGCGATCGAGCAGTAGAATAACTATTCTTTAAATTAGGCTACATTGTGTTTAGTTGTTTATTCTCTTATATTTTATCATAATATTGTATATTACACCTACCTACATTGTTTCTTTCTTTCTTCATCCTAAGGTTAATATAGAATACCTTCGGCATTATGTCGGCCTTTATCCGAATTCAATGGAATCAAAATTTGTTTTTCTATATGTATTTATCGGAAAACAAATCTGGTGACTTCCCTGAAGGGGTCGAAACTTCAATAGTTGTCGAGATAATCTCTTCTTAGATCTATTAAACTAGACGTACAATAAATGCATTAAGTAGTTTCAACAAGTGCATATTCAGCTCCTTTTGATATTTACGTGATGTTAATGCAAAACATGGCATATCTTTTCCCCAATCTAACTAACGAGGTCAAATTCATTAGTTTCCTTATTTTTTAGATTTAAACACCAACACGTGTCGTCGAAAAAGTATTTTTTCTGACACAGCTATCACAAACAAACAGTCCGTCCTAAGCCATGATTTACGAGAGACCAGCTAACTTCGATGCCACCCAACTCGCCTTGTCTTAGAGGCCGATATCTGAACATAGACGTTTCGCTAAGTGTTGCGTCTTTTGGGAGAATCCACAAAACCGTAGAGTACCGTAGGACTATTGTGGAGGAGGGGAAACCTTTGCTAACAGCGGGTACTCTAAGTTTTTATCTTTTGAGGACTGACAGTGATGGTGATTTAAAAAAGTTAAGGATATAATATTATGTCGTAAGAAAGTATTGAACTAGGTTTTTAAATGGTAAGTCTGTCGAGTGTCGTATGCGAGAGATCGTCTGGGACCATATCTTTTATATCCTATCTTTTTGGTAATTAAGGTATACCGCTTGTATAGGCAATGTCGCGTTTTGTGATTTTAAATTTCTGCATTTTAATATATGGGAAGAACCATCAGGCAAGTGACTTGCTCCGTTCGTCAATTATATCGTTACATATTCATCAACGAGGAAAATGCATTTGAAATTTCCCGAACACTTAGATTCTTAACATACTATCTAGGATAATATTATAAAGAAGAAAAGTCTGTACGTTTATAGGAGGTTTATCTCTGGAACTATTGAACCAATTTTGAATATTTTTTCTCGAATAGCAAGTTGCGTTACTCTTGAGTGCTGTGAGCTACTCTTTATCCCGGAAAACCTTTTTCACGCATAAAAAACATTAAAATTCGAAAATACAATATATTATGCAGAACCATAAAACCCTCCAACTCATCTTCTGATGTTTTTTACGGGGATTCTCTTGGGTGGCGGTGGTGTTTTTTACCTTGGCCAGCAACGGCGCCAATCATTGCGGCACCACTTATGTTCACTTATCTGCAGCGGTTGATTGGTGTTTTACTTTAAAACCACGTGATCGTTTTTTGTGAGACCTCGAAGTTCGCGTAAGGTGGTGGCAAAGACCGTCGAGTGTCGGGGCCTTTGCATTGGGTTTGTTTGGGATGTTTTTTATGAAGGCTATCTTGCACGATTGAGACATTTGGGTCGTAAAATATTGTTAATGAGTTCCAATTGACGTGAAATATTGTTTAGGGAAATGTGTCTCACGCAAAAAAGTGAGTTATTCTACATTTCATAATATATAAATATTAGCTTTAAATTACAGTTATACATAATTTTCAATTCCTACGATCACAAGTTACCACACTGTTCTAGATTTGGTCCCAAGGTTTGGCAAACAATTTTTTCTCTGTTTTCTATGCAGAAAATATATTTCCGTTTAGGGTTATGCTCGATAATAAAGTCGCTACGTAAGTCCTATGTCCTAAAAGGAAGTTTTGTGCTCAGTGAAGTGCAAATGCAGTACTATATTTTTTCCTTTCTTTTTATAAGCGAGATTTTAAGCTATGTTTAAGTGGAATAATCTTTACTGTTAAACATGCATAGATGTAACAAAAATCTAAGTACGTGGTAAAATAAACCAGAATATTTTTGCACATGTCGGTACTCTCAAAAAGATTTTTTGGTGGTTGTTTTGAAAGTTGTGTTCAGTCGAATGACGCTGAATTATCTGTTTTAAGATTACCGTACTCTCGGGTGGTCGCGTCGCTTCACTGGACCTCTAAGCGAAACTATTGTAAACAATGTAACTGTAGTTTTGAAGGTTTTACATTAATATTGTGATTGTGGTGTTGTTATAGAGGTTTATTTTGTCCTTAATTACTTTTCCTTAAGGTTTGAATGAACGTCTATCAAGTGACGTATTTGCTTTATTACTAGCTTTAAATCGTTCAGAAGTAGCTCTGTGAAAAGCGTCATAATTTAATCAGATCTGCGAGGATGCTACCCTTCGTACCCCTATTTATTTTGATACAAGAAGGCTACGTACTAATATTCCTCTGGTATTATATGTGTTCATTATTTTCAAGTTATATATTTACTAAGAATATGTGGTACTTAATACTTCCTCGCTTTCTGTTATAAAAGGTATCACAATATCTTTTTGTTTTAATGTATTACATTCCACGCGTGGATATCACAACTATTAGCCCTGCAGCTGAACGAACCCCACATTAAATGGATGCGATGTAAAAATATTATCTATAAATATTAGCAACGATTGTGTTCAATCTCGCTCTATTGTGCACCCCGCCTGCGGTTTGGGGTTGATTTCCATTTGCAGTTGTGTTTTTCGTTTTGAACCTTATGTCGTTGTTACAAGGGTTTATTATAAGTAAATAAAACGTGGTTCTTGGTACGGGCGCGTGAAATTCTGTTTGCAATTCACATGTGGGAACATAGCGTTTTCGATTTGATTGAGATTTACGTTTAAATCTGTTTTCGCCCTCATTTTAGTGTTTACAAATGGGTGACGTCAACCCCTGGTGTAGTGGCTGAGGCGGCGGAGAGACAGGTCGCAGGTTCGATCCAGTACAGTGTAAAATATGATTAGAAATAATCGACAACCTCAACTCTCTTGTAGAGGATAATATAAAAAACTATAGATTTAATATACTTATTGTATTTATTTCTTTATTCGCCATGTACTTCCTTCCTCAAGGTCAGTTTAGGTTAAAGGTATATTTTGTGGTTTATGCATTTATATTATTTTAATCGTTAATACTGACGTAAATCGTTATTGCATAAAGGAAAATAGTTACATAATTAATTTCAATTTTACATTAAAATATAAAGCTGAGCTATAACAATTAGAGATTGACAGCATACAGGCGCTTATCAGTTTGTTATAGCTCCTTGTCTGATAATAAATACATAACTATGTACAGGTTCTATGATAGTAAAGCCTATCTAGGGAAGTAAAAATGTTTTATAGTTCCGTCGTAAAGTGACACGTGTCTATAAACAATGTGGTCCGAGGTGATTTCTAATCATGTATTTGTGTAAAAAACAAGAAAACTCTATGACGCCATAAAGCAATCACCGACACGGAAACAACGGCGGACATAAACTCATAAATACACGTTTTAACAACACAAATGCGATGCGTTTACGACACAAAACCGACAAAGTACAGTCGAGTGCGTAAAAAACAAGCGGTTGACGTGCGCAGGCGCAGCGTCGCGTCGCGAACGCATCACACCGCGCGAACAAAACGCGCTCACCAATATCGGCAATTTGCTACGTACCATTGAACATCAATGCTATTTCAAAGCCACCCCATGTTTAGTTTCAATAACAACAATCGATTTTACACCTAACATCCAAAGCGTAAAGCACAATATCAGTTGCGACGGGTCGGTCTTTCTAAATGAAGACATAAGCGTTGGGTACAGGGCGATTGCCATAAAATATTATCATTTATCATTTGATGTGTTTGTTATTGCAATAGTCGGTTATTGTGGTAAACGTCGGCGTTAGCGTTATTAATAATCGAATGACATCTGCGATACAGTTTCGTATTGTAAGCGTTCTGTCGGCATTGTCGGAGCAATAAAAAATATGTGCGTGAAATAATATGTTATGTATGAGAATTATTTGTATACTATCATCTACACTGTCTATATTAATGTTAAAAGAGGTATAATATGTAAGTTTGATTGTATGATTGAAAAATTTATTTCTGAGTAATAATTTATTAATTAATATTCTCTATAAGATTTTTGGGCGCGATGGGGCTACAAAGTAATGTCAAATTATTAAAATACGATGTTGCTGTCAGCCTAAACACGTACACTACAAACCTAAGATAACATGCTAGGCAAAATGAAAACTAAATAAAAACACATCTGCTACAAATCCAAGATATATAGTATCCAAATATTAGCTGAACATTGCAATAATATTGAAAGTTGACACATCGCACGACAATTAATCACAGCCGACACAAGAGAGTTTGTCAAACAAGCCGCTAATCCACACGTCGGGCCGAGTACAGTCGGCAAAATGGCCGCGCGAATGTTGCGAAACATTATTTGAACAGGGGACCGGTGTTTAACGTTATTATTAAGTTGTAAGGGATTTGGATGTGACTTCCGCACATTCATCACCGATTCATCGGTCAGAGCGTGCCAAATCTATTCACGGCGCACATTGCGCTTTTTTGTCGACCCTCCCCGGCCATGATGGTTTTATTGCGGGTGCATTTTGGACATCATTGGCTGGCCTTTCTTCGGCGACGATGTTATATTGCTGCTGTAAAACAATAAATAAGACGATTGTTTACAGTTTTCGTGGTTTGGGGACCCCATGCGAGGCGTTTAGTCTCGCTGCGGTCGACAACCGGCCGATTGTAAAACTATGATGGTATATTAACCACGCCATTGAATGCTGGTTTGGATGCGATGACGAGCTATTGAAGGCAACGAGTGTTTCTTTATGTCGGGAGACAAACGTACTCTGTTCTGCGCGTTCCAGAAATTATTTTATGTGTCACAGTGGGGAACGGTTTGCGGTGAATCGCTGTAAACTCATTATTACTGCGATTTTGCGGTCATAATTGTTTTACTCGGTGTTTTTGGAGGAAAACGGCTTTCGTTTATACTAAAGCCCGTTTGCAACGATTATTCATTTATGTTTTAGGAATAAGCGCCCACAATGCACACGTAGCTTCGATTGCAACTAAAAATAGAATAAGTATTTGAGGAATTCCAGAGAGCGACCTTATTGTGTACGAGTGGTCATAGATTATTCAGAAGCTACTATTATTTTAATTTACACATTCCTGTTTATTCTTGTGTAGTTATGAGTTGGAATAATATACTAACCTCTTTCATTTATAATTCTGTAATATGTTAAACGCGGTGTATTTTAATTTCTGATACAATTTAGCAAACATTGAATGAATTAATCAATATTTATATCATGTTTATTTATTATAAGGATAAATTATTCTACGTGATATTCAGGAACCCATAAGTTAAATTTAACATTTACTCTCTTTTTTTCCAATTATACCAATATAAGGAACTCTTAATAACTCCAAAGTACAAAATAGATATTTGAAAAAAATGTTTTTGCTTTCTTTGAATGTGCCATAAATATCTCATGTAATTTGTTACAGGATTACAACTAATCTAGGTGTTTATATAATTTGGAATCATGGATATCTGTTATCGAAAATTACTGATGTGTGTATTATAACGTGTACAAAGTGCTAACTACAGCGTCGATAATAGTCGAGTGCAGGTATTAATGTCGACAGTAATCGGGTTTACCAGTTCAGATAATATGATGAATGGTACGAAATGTGTGGATTATCAGTAATGTGTTTTATAACAAAATCCCATTTTAAGCTTAATTTATAAAACACAGGCTTACTTTTTTTTCACCCAATACTGCAAACTGGATTGACACGTCGGTGGGTCAATAAAATGCGTCCCATGATGTGATAGCAAGTCTTGTACAGCGCATGCGTATGTCATCCGAACAGAATAAGAGGTGGCCGACTTGGGAATAAAATTTAGCACTGTTTTAGCGTTAAAAGGTGGTTGAGAATTACTTAAATAGCTGTTAAAAACATCACCTGTTCCTAGTTTAAACCTTATTAAGAGGCAAGATGGCGGACTTTGACTTACAGGTGATAGAGTAAATTTGTGTTTTGAGGTTAAATAGTATTGTAAAGGCGGGGCGCTGTGATTTTTATTAAAAATGGTTTACGATAATTATTATAATTTGTTCTGATGTAAAGTTCGCTGTGTTACTTGGTAATTTATTCATCGTTTTTGTAGTCCAGGTTTTTGAGTAAGAAAAGGTTAAGCACTGATTAAAATTTTAAGAGCTGATTAGTCAAGACGTAATTAAGAATAGCTTTGCGAATTTTTTATAAGTAAGACTGATTGTCTGATAATACTCAGTAAGTACAATAATGGGTTGAAAATCCCATCATATTCAACTTGGTAATCCAAGTAATAAGATAATTCTGTATAATTTATATCTAATAAATATTTTCACTCTTCATTCATATTTAGGGCAAAAAGCGCGCAGATGTCATCGCCTAACATCTAAATGTGCCGATGTGCTCAACACGTCTTGAGACGAGAGACGACATAATTAAGTATATCGGGGGTTGTCGAAGTGGGTGGCGAGCGGTGAGGCGGCCCAATTAGCGCCGGCCCGGCCTATGCGCCGACAACACGGATTTTGTTACCGGGTTTGGCGTAAGGGAGAGCGGATAGGGATACGCTACAGCTTGTGGAATCGCTGTTATGGTAGATGAGTAACACTTTTAATCTAATATTTTACGATTATTAAAGGTGTAAATCTTGTAGGTAGTCTTTGAAACTATTCAATTCTTTTTAAATGTCTTTCACTAATACCAAGCATAAGTTGCATTCAAGTGAGTGTGTGTTTTATATTGATTTGATTGTACCTTTCTAAGTTTGTGATTTTTTGTAGGTATTTATAATACTAGAAACGTTCTTACCTTTCAGGGGATTATATGCAAGTGGTTTAAAGTTCAAATCCCTAAAACAGAGAATAACAAAATGCTTACTATAATTGATTTGCTTGCAGCGTTAACTCCTTTTACAATATTTAAGGCGATAAAAAAGTGAAAATTATTATTATGTTATATGTAACATGGTTTCTTAATAAGAGGTTGAATAATCGCAGCCCGCTTGTATTTCGAACCCTAGATTATCTAAGGGCAAATCTTGCCAAACGATTCCCGTGCGAGTTGTTCATGAGTGAAAATCGGGCCGTGTCTTGTTGAATCCCGCCAATACACAAAGTACTTCACTTAATAGTGGACGACACGCGCATTGCCTTTGTGTATTTGTTTTTATGCCATTTTAGCTTAATGGTCCGCATTAAAGGTTTTTGTGGGTTTTTAGTGGTCAGATTTGGAAAAAAAATATTTATCTTTTTTTGGTGTAACTAGGATTACCTTTAGTTTATCGTTATCATCGAAGAATATAGTCTGCCGAGTCAGACGGAATGCTGAGGGTTTTGATTTCAATGCCAGGTATCTGGCTTTTAATTTTATTATTGCTAATTTAAAAAAAACATCTCGGGGTACTCTGCATTATTACCCGCAGTTTTTCCTAACATTTTCATAGCAAAGCCAAAATTCTTGAAAAGGTATATATAAACCTTGTTAACTGACTGTCCCCAGAAATTATTTCTGACTGATATTAATCAGTACAACTCAATATAAACAAAGATTATTTTTCCCACAATCCCCCTTGTTTTGGTCCAATCAGTGCATTTGACGCGTTATTGCCGAATCTCCAACGCCCGAAACAGTCCCGTGGTAATGTTAACCATGTGTTACCACTATCTTCCACGTGGTAACACTTCGAGGTCGTCCATGCGGAACGCGACGATCATTTTTGTTTCCGTTGGTGTTTGTAATGTTTGGTTCTGGATTATTGATAATGAGGAGGCATTACTATATGTTTATTGATATTTTATGTGATCCTTGTGGATATGTTTATTCTTTTAGATATATTATATTAATAATTAATGAATACTATAGTGAACGAATTATCACTATTGCGTCTTGTGCCCAAGAGCATCGAAGCCAGTAAGTATAATAGGGGACCGGCCTATGCTTGATTTTGTACATTATTCTATATGTAATGGTTAATAATACGAAAAAGAAGCACTCCTGCGAAAACTGCATAACAATTAGTTAAAAAATGAGCGAGTAATTCATATTTAAAGTATTGTAACGTGCAGAAGTGGGCGCGATGTGGGGATATCGCTTCATCTCTTTTTTTCGCACGCGTCGTAATTCCCGATGACGTCACATGTGGATATTTCGTCTCTTTTCTGATTCTTGTTAATTACCCCTTCCACCGAAATTCAAAGACTTATAACTTGTTGATTTTTTACCGGATTTTAATAATTTCTTCTGTGTTATAATTTATATTATGTAAATATTTGATAATAGTAAAGAACAAAAATGAGTCCGATACCCTATTACTGAAGTATTGAGAGTCAGCTAGACCAGAGTCTAGTATTTGTGCTCGATATGGTGATAGGCTGCAATCACATCATGAGACGGAAAAGATATGACGAAAAGTGGACATCCTCGTTGCTCTCTCTTCTCTGTCTCTGTCTACGCCTTCGGGTTAAAGACCAGACGTGTATTTCTTTTAATCATAACTTATGATGAAGCTATGTTGCTACTGTTGACCTGACGTGTTACTCGTCAACAAGCGAGTGGCTTACGGTCTCCTAATTCCACCCAAAAAAACGAACCATCCACAACAAAACCGCACTAGAAATCTCTATTGTACTCTCCAACAACGGCCAAAAGAAATTTTCCTAAAGTGTGACGTCATTTTACCAAATTACACATATCGTTCTTTAATTTTCGCTTTATTATTATACAAAGGGGCATTGTTTTGGCGGCCATTGTGGTGCGGTGCGTGTGAAGCTCCTCACAATGCCGGCTCCCGTCAAATATGTAATGACAGGCTACCAACACCACTTTCAATGGGGTAGGTTTAATTGATTTGTGCCTAATTTTAGACCGCTTCGGAGAAGACAGTTTTAGGGACGGGTAAAAGAGAGCCGCATGGTGGCTTTCCTGTGTGATATGTAGGGAGGTTAATGATACTATTGTCTGGAAGAAAACTGTAGTAGAGTTGCTGTTAGAGTGATAGATGATGATCCCTGATTTCTGACTCGACCGTTTTAAAGCTACTTATTATGTTATCAATTATGAATCTACGTTGTTATAAACTTAAACCAGACTCTAATATTCAATAAAATTCAACCGATTGCTTTTAGTCTAATAGAAAAGCCTATGACTTAGTATTTCCTACAAGAAAAGGCTTTTTAAAAAAATACTTTGTAACAGACAAGTTTATATCTAAAATATTTGTCTTATCTGTTACGTATACTCTATGGCTGGTATCACCGCGTCATTGGCACTAATAAGCCTCCGCGAATAATTGTGTTGCACCATATAATTGTATGTCCGTCCGTAATACAAGCACTTCCATAACGTTTCTATTAATATCACATAATAACATACTTTTACACGCGGCGATGTTCGCTACGTTTATTATTGAATGAGGGATTATACTGAGTTCTTCAAGAGTGTTAATGAACAATTGAATGATTTAGTCACTTGGCTTAAGATTGCATTTTCCTTTGCCATTTAACCTAGGTTGTTGGGTACTACAACAGCCCATGAGTAGCGACATTACTTACTTAAATTATACGGTTATTGAGAGATGTTACAATATTAAGTTTCTTTGTCCAGTTATTACATGCTTTACTTCTTTAAACTTAAGTAGTACTATATTCATATTTACTTATTGATAGAAAAAATGCGGAGATCAATGACCGATGGTGAGCGATACGACCGCCCATAAACGGTAGCCACACTTTACAGAATTTTGAATTACAGAGTTCTGCGTGGCACTCCACTACGCTCTATAAATAGACAACAAGTCTAAAGAAACAATCATGTTAACAACCCAAACACACATACATATGTTATATATTATATGGTTGTGGTCTGCTCGGATCTTCAATGTGTATTCACAGGCATTCTAAGACTTGTCCGAATATTGTTATATCATCATTATTTTCATGCATTCAGATCGTTAACAAAAGGATAGTTAATTTCCTAAAGTTTGCTTTGTATGAGGTACATTGTACTATTAGGGTAAAACTTGGTATAACGCCCTACTTTTAAATAAGTGTAATGGAATATAAATCTTAGGAAATATAATTAAGCCTTTTTATTTTAGAACAATGTTGACAATAACCTCACAAAATATATATTTTTTTAAAATCTTAGGTGGGGTGTTTAGTAGTGTAGTTGTTGGCTAATACGAATCATGCCTATTATAAAGTGCCCCAGTATACTAAACGTACATTTTTGTATATCTGGGATTTTGTTAACTATTATTTTGGTAAGATTTAGCTCTTAAATCAAACTTAAAATAATATGTGACACTATTATAGTCTTTTAAACAAAGCATACTTTTAAAATAAACCCTATTAAACAAATGCTTAAATTGTAACTAAGTCAACTAAACAAAAAATAATACTTCAATATAGTTCAAATTTTGAGACGTTTTAAACAACTAGTTTTGGGGCGTATTGTAAAGTCGATTTTAATATATCCCACCGATATATTAACATTAGTTTCAAGGTAATAACGTTCGACAAAATAAAAAAGGAAGACAATTTAATCTATTTAATAATAGTATGGTTCATTTTAATGTAAAATTTTAAAGTATTAATATCAACTTTTTTTTAATATTATGTATGCGGTTGTTGCAGTTTGTAGGCATAGATATAACTTAAATTCCTCTTATAATTTTAAGACAAACATCAGACGATTAAGTATTAATTTTCTGACAATTTTGAAGTAAACTGATGCGACATAATCCAGATTTGCAAAACGATAACATTGTAAAATATAAAGTCGTTCCGGTGGACGAAGTGATGCGCGCTGTCTTCGGCTCGGCGCGGCGCGGCGAGTGGCGTGTCGAATCCCGGGCCGGGTCCGATGACACATCTGCTGTATCCCGCTCCTCTGGTGAATTAATATAACGACTTATGAGACGTAGGTGGAGATGTAACTGTCAATGATATTTATATAAATATTTTGATTGTCGAACTTAAAGTAACAATATTATTATAAGAATGAGTTTTTCCTCACTAGGCTACATATTAAATGACTGATTGTCGGAAACAATAATAAATAAAGATATTTGCATGATGGATGACGTTTTTTTGGAATAACATAGCACGTTTGTAGATGTCTTGTTGGATGCCCACTCGTTGACCCTGGAACAAGTTTTCGTGACTTTTACCGGATTTTCATCGCTTATAATAGGCGCTATCTAATTGGATGCATATATTCGATACTCAGTTGGTTTAATAGTGTCGGCTGGCGAGGCTTAACTCACATCAGTCAGTAGGTATTCTATCTGAACGAGATTCCACTTACCATCTGGTGCAGTGGAGCCTTTGTGTATCCGAAAAGCTAGGTGAGAGGAATTTCAAATGTAGCCATATTCTTTTTGCAATATTTCCATGATCACATAGAGCAATACAGTTTATTCCCTAATATTTATTTCTATGTTACACGACCAAAGTAGAGATCCATCTATTCAACACACTAAGCAATATGGATGTACAAACAATAATATTTATTTAACATTCATACAACAAATTGAAATAATATTGTTTAGCCGTATACTATGAGCATAGAATTTATACTTGAATGAGTTCAGTTTGGTTTAAAATTAGTACTCAAATATAAGCATAACAGATTCTATAAAGTTTCGTTTAATTTTTTAATTTTGTTTTGTAATTAATGTATTGCTACATTAAGATTTAAATCTTAAATACCTTTTTTTATTCCATCATATCTAATCCCAGCTTATCGATGCACGAAAAAATCTCAGAATTTATGCTTTTATCTTTATTTACATAACCCAAATATATGAAAAAAAAAAACAATTTACTATAATCGAATCAGTGAATCTATGAAATTAAAAGTGAAAGGGAAAGAGACTTCAATTTGGGAAGACAATTATCCCACTGTTTTCTTAACTATATCCCTTTATCCCATCCTTGAGCACGCAACTAACAAAGATATCTGTTTACGAATTCATAAAGGATATACTCGGAAAGTGAAAGCAGTGTTGACAGTACAACAAAAGGGGTTATTAACAAGAATAATAGGGGAGCATGTCGCAAAACACGGGACCACACGAGTGGCCCACCCGAGCTGCAATAATTATCACCAAGACAGATGTCGCTACGAAAGCGAACGTTTCGAAAAAAATTACACAACATCAAAACTGCACGCCGACGAATTAACCTTGCCATTCCAACATACCCCCTCGGAGCTAGAAAACAATCTACCATTTGGTAATAAAGTTTCTTTCACGTTGACAACACTAGCATTTGACAAATTAATTTTGCGATCTATATGACGCAGATACTTCTTAACAGCATAAGGATAAGGAATGTTATTGCATGCTCAGGCTTCACGTTGCAAAATTTTGTCATTGCAAAAATATGTCAATAGACAATACGTCACAGATGACAAAGCGGCTGATCCGAGTTATTTATTCATGGCGGATTATCGTTTTTGGGATTTATTTATTTTATTTGAACGAAGGACGCGTCGGCAAACAGGGCCGGTGCACGGGCCCGTAATCACTTTACTTTCGATTCTTTCATAGCGTTGGTTGATCTTTTTGACGGTCCGTCACTCGTGACGAAGAAAATTACTCTCGCCGTATCGATTTCATTTACTTCCTCAATAGCTATTAGTGTAAATAAACACTCGAACGTTATCTTTACCGTCGGCTCTGGCGGAGATTACGTGTCTATTGAGCGAAAAGTTTCTTTTTCAATCTAAAAGCATGGAAAAATTTGGATATCCATTACTATTGTTGTCTTCTATTGCTAAGCTACGGCAATGGACTATTTAAGATGTTTTTTATAGATTTGGATTGCAAAAAAGGTAAAACGGTTGTTGCTGATGCGTGAAGGCTTGGCCACACACAGCCTTTGGGCCGACCGGTTCATGCGTTGTTAGGTCATTCAGCACGTCATTTTGTGTGACCACTGTTAAACAGTGAATGTCTAGATTAAGTGCCTAATGGCACCTAAAAAAATGCCTTCATTTGGTTGATTTAAATAGCACATGCTGCACCATACCGTTGTCAGTCCCGAATCAAGTACTTAGATAGTTATTTAGTAAAATTACAAGATATAAAATATATGTTATCTTCAGATTAAGTAAATAATACTGTTATACCATGGATAAAAAATATTGTCCTCGTACCTTCAAGCGGAAAATATATTATCTTGATATTTATAAATTTGTTGTAATGTGAAGGTAGTAAAAATTTCATTAATTCTAATAGTGCTAAGTTCTAACGAATTTATGTGTAAAATTTTACGTAATTTATACTAATATATAGCTGTAGAGTTGGTTTATTTTCATGCGCTAATCTCAATTTTTTTCCACAAATAGGAAGCTACATTACCGGTAACTTTTTATCACAGAAAAAGTTTTTCACGTGGGCGGAAACGCGGGCAACAGTTAGTTTTTTTTATCATTTATATCCCACAATTAAAATGTTTGTATTATATTTCTCATAACATAATGAAACCACTATGTTATTCCGCGGAGTAGTTTATGTATGATGGACGAACAAAACGGACTCGATCGTTTCATATGTGACGATTACATTATCTTGTTTAAAATTCAAAAGCGTTAAATTTCCCGGTCACTTAACGCCACTGTTCTGATATCTCAATTTATTCAAACTATCGAATTAGTAATTTAATCGAACCACAAATTACACTTTGAGCGCCGGTAATCGGGATTAAAAAAACAATTAAAATGCACACGAAAAAATTATACCATCACATTCTTACTTATTGGGCGCCTCGTTGGGTTAGCACCGAGGTAAAGTTGAGAAAACGAAGAGATTTCGTATACTATTCTCAGTTAGAACAATCAAAGTATGTACTTTTGTGTCGAGAAAAATTTTGCTTCCTTGGGGCAGGAAATTAAATTACATGCCCTATATGGGGATAGGATCGCAACCTATCTTGCTCTTAAAAAAAAAATAGTTTCATCTCTACCATCAGTAGATTACATTAAATTTCACCTGGACCTCTAGGTCTTACAATTCCTTAATTTTTTATACATTCTACACAGTCTCATGCCAAGTAGGTCTTAGATCAGACTTTTCTGAACCTTAAAAATAAACATATAAGGAATAAAAGGATCCAGGGACGTTGTCCGGGCTGCGTGCGCCGGAGCGTGAGCGGCCGCGCCGGCCGATCAAAGAGCCCGCGCGCGAACATCGCCCGATTACGATAATCGTGTGCCGGTGTCGCCGCGACTTTGTGTCGCTTTATTATTAAAAGAGTAAGGCTCGCTGTTCACTGCACGGCTTTTTAAGGATTATTTTTCCTTTTTTTCGTTTTGCAAAAAATTGTGCATCATCTTTTATGCCGGTTAGAAAGTACAAGTACACATTGGCTATAATTGAAAAAATTAAGCTCTCAGCATGGAGAAAAACTCATTGCCATGTAGTACATTACAAGTTCTTAGAGCGTCTGCTATAGTTAACTGAGATTCGTGACGTTTACCAACAGGCGAGCGACTTGCTCATTCATTTTTAAATTGATCACCACTCATCACATTCCGTTCTCCATTCATTTAATAATGAAAGTCGTCGTTATTTTAAGCTATTTATTTATTTTTTTCTCGTATGTGAGTCTACTGGGATATTAATAGTATACATATGTTTCTATGAATTCCATGACTAATAAATATATTTTCGTGTCAGAAATGCTTTAATTGTAATTCGATCATTCTTTTTCGGATTATCATATTATATTATACGGTTGGGGAAGTACCTATGAAGTACATGCATAAGTGCTTATGATTAAACAAAAAACCCTGGTGTTATGAAATTTCATCATTATTAGTTATTTTTTACGTCATTTAATCCTTTAACTTCAGCTTTCAGTGATTCTCGACTCATTCTCGGGTATACATAATGCCTAAAAGCTTAGTGAATCATGTCCTAAAGAATTTAGTGTAGTGCGCGGCCGCAGCATAATTTTATATGGTTTACGTGTAAAGTAAGTTGTTTTCAAATTATTTGTGCATGATGCATAGGCTCTTCGGAAAAACTTATTTTTGTTAATACCTTAACGTTGTAAGATATTTATTGATCTTATACTTCGTAATGATGGTTATTGAGTTGCATCGTCAGCTTAAAACGACAAACGATTTAGTTGGTTATAATGTTCTGTGATCTTAATCGCCCATAATATTTATAATACTAGAATATACATTATATGCTTGCTTTAAGGGAATGGAATAAGGCTAAGAAAGGTAAATGTTTTGTTTTCTTAAATATTACTACCTATTTGAAACGTAATAATGAGCTAGAGTACATGCGGTCTATGATTAAATTTCCCGCATAAAAATATGTTACTCATGTCTATAGGTATAATAAGTTAAATAAGTAATTTAGCATATCTAAAAGTATGGATAGAATTGAGGGAGTGGAACAGTAAACAGAGACAGATATCGTAGATTCGATTAAAGTTAGTGTCGCATATTTTCTGTGCGATAAATAATTGCAACTAGTCTTCAATCGTGACGTGAACAGCCGTCCTCATCATCCCATGTCGGTTTTATAAAACTGTTCTTTATGCTTTTTATCGAGATTGAAATTAAGACGTTCTAATGTGTTACATTATGCCGACCGGTTGGGATTATACGCCGTTCAGAATAACGTATGGGCACGTTTCGGCTCCGGACCATTTCAACTGCTTCTGTTGTCGATCGTTTCCCGTAAATGGCCCAGACAGTTGAATGGATGGTCCGTTATTACTTAACGAATGCTAGTTGGGGTAATGATGATTGACTTTTTCTTAGCACGGTGAAGTATAATAGTTTATAGTAGTAGTTAAATATTAAATATATCGAACAACAATGCATATCTCCAGGGTAGAAATATATACGTTCTCATCGCTTGATAGATACCAGCTGACCTTGAAATTGGATCAAGGCAGGTAAAGCTATAGCGAATTTGTGTGGTCGTCTTAGAGATTCAAAGATGCGTTGCTATAGTTTTTAGATATTAAAATAACGGAAGTAGTAGGAACTGTTTGTAATTGAGGCTCAATTAAGTTTGAATATGACATCTTCTACAGTTATGTGTGTATTTGTGAATTATCGCTTGCTTTAACGGTGAAGGAAAACATCGTGAGGAAATAAGAATCTCAATGGCATGTGAAGTCTGGCAAGTCGCATTAGGCCAGTGTTGCGAACTAAGACCTGAACTCTCGCAGTAGTACAAGAGGCTCGTGCCTAGCGATATGACAGTATAACGCTAGCTGACTATTACAAGCTTCTACGTTATATTTCATATGCAAATTGAAGTATACGTATCACATCATTCTAAGCCTTTTCAGTGTCAATTACCAATAAACCCGAAAAAATTAATGGAGACCCACGATTTTTTCAAATATTTATCGATATTAAAATTTTATATCTCTATTTTTCAACATTGGTATATTATTTTACATAGAACTTTGTAATACATAGTAAGGCAGCGATATAATACAGACATTATTTATTATTTTGACAGGAATAATAGTGACGTATTGAAGTGAATAACTTAATTCATAGAGGTTATCGTGACTTGTACAAAGTAAATATAGGATATTTCTTTATATATAGCTAAATGTTCTAATTATGTCTGTGTGACGCAGGTTCCTATGTATTACGTTTTAGACCTCTGGTAATCCCGTGCAGGTATGAAGTTCATTTTACTTTTTCTCTTATGTAATGATGTCACAAATTCTAATAAAAGCATAGGATTTTGTTGTAGACATTTTCCTTTTGACGCAGAGTAATTTTACGAAACATTATATTTTTAGATGTATTTCTAATTTCCTCATATCCCAGCGACATTCTTATTATTTGCTTTGTTATGACCGTTATGGAGAATACAATGGTAATATTGACGTTTGTTTCGATTTGAATGCATTTATTCATCATGTAGGAAAATGAATACATAGGTAGATATATCTCGTAAATTAATATAATATTCAGTCATAAAATATCTAAAGCGCATAAATGTGGCAATAGATGTCAAAGTATTTTCTAAGAGTCGCGTGCTTTAAAATACCATAAAATCTAAAGCGCAAGGAGACCTGATGAAACAAGACTTACCACCAGGCTCAACCCTAAAAACTCTACCGCGACAAATATAAAGATATCACATTTTAAATTCATAAATGGTTATATTTTATTGTACTGTTAATATGTTTTGTGACGGGACCCTTTTTGGTTCACAATAAAATTATCTCTGGAGTCGAATTCGTACCGCTAATGTGCGGGTATATCTGTTGGCGCGAAGTCAAATGTGTTGCCATACTTCTACTATTCTACCATTTTGGGTCTTATTTATATCATTATTGGATTCAAAATGGTAGGTTGTGTGCAATGTCATTCTAACTTTGATTGTATTGAAAAGCGCAGGACCGTAAGGAATTAGCTCGCATTGATGTCGGGTCATTGTTGCATCGCGTCTCGCGCTGTCACTTCATGTCACACGCGAATAAAACATGGCGGGGTGAGGGGATGCCATAATAAAGATATGTTAATGGTTTATTGAAGTGTCTTGATTGGTGTCACTGTATGAATGGAAAACTTTAAATATTTTAACTACTGTCATAGTTCGAAAATATTTTCGGTTTGAAATTTGCTGTTTAGAAATTAGAAATTGTAGTCTAAAGAGTTTCCAATACCTATTTTTAGGTATAATTCATTAAAATATTTTCATAAATTCTTTTGTTGTTGATGATTGTACTCAAAGTGCTTTATAACGTATCTAGACCGACAGCATGAAATATCTTTTTTAGTTGTCATCTTAAATAGCCAGTTACTGGTTCGCAAATTATTTAGAAATTATTGTATCATATATAATTGATATTAGGTAGATATATAGTATAATAGTGGTTTAATAATTATAATAATTTATTTGTTACATAACTTTGTAATCGTTTATTGTAAATGATTCAACGATTTTCCTTAATAAATATATTATATTTTCAAAAGATATTATATATTTTATAAACGTAATTACCAGATAACTATATTACGCATAATATTAAATTCGATAAATAAATATTGTTCTTGAATACCAATTTTATTTGACCAATATAATGTTGTGATATTTGGCAAGACAAACGGCCAACATTCTACTTAACAACCTATACATTATAGAACCTAACACTTTAATTTGTCAAAAGATCAAACACATCAAACTCAGAACTCCAAGATCTGTCATTTAAATCAAACGTATTTAAACTAGATAAACACTGAATATAAAGATTAATCTCGCGTAGCTATAACCATGTGTGCACACAATTCGATCTACATTCGCGAAGCAATCTGGAGCTGTAGTGACGAGATTAGGGGTCCAATACAATAGGGCTAATTGTGGTGGGCCACGGGACAAGCGGAGGCGAGAGCGGGGACAATAGCGGGTATGCCGATAATTAATACTAAAGTTATTTAAGTATTATTGATAATAGTAGGAGGCACCATATCTTGTATCTCTCTTCATAGCAACTATTGCACCCTGAATAAATAATTCTACTTCATCTCTTGATCTAAGGTTATATCAGCCCTGTATTATATGTTGCTGGGCACGGACCTCCTCTAGTACTGAGAGTGTTTAAGCCTTAATCCACCACACAGGGCTATTCCTAGTTGGCAGACTTCACATACTTTCGAAATCTTTATAGTGAATTCTCAAAAAGTTTTCTTTCGCCGTTACAGAGCATGGTAATTGATAGACGTAACGTCAAAACCTCAATAGTTCGTGCCTTGGGTTTTAATCTGATTCAAGATTTATCGTAAATACTGTAAAATGTATATGGATCTTAATACCGACGCAGATCGTACTTAACATATACACTTATAAGTGATCCGTAGATAAAAATGGCTATTGTGTATTGGCTATCACTTCACATGCGTTTGTACTACAATCGTAAACGCGAACATTATGTTTGAGAATGACAGGCCTAGCGATACAGTTTGTATTAGCGTTACCGATCGTAGAAAGGTTAGGCCACTGATCTGTAATGAAACTAGATTTTGTTCCTCGTAAACCTTAGCGTAAAATAAGTGCATAATTTTATAATTTAGACGATGGTTTTCCTTCCTTTTGCTCTAAATAAGAATTCATGAAGGCAATAATATATTTCGTACTACCTATATTATGGAAATATAACTTAAAATATTATTGAAATATATCACTGACTAACAAGTAGCCGTTTATTTGATAGTGACAATTATTGCACAGTCTATGCACTCACGCCTGTAATTTTTAAGGGTTATTTGAAATAATCGCTTCAGTCCATCCCTTGGTAACGTCACCCTAATGTTGCTACATGATTCCTAGCGGCTCACATAAAACATTTACAAATATTTGTCGGGGTAGTTGTTCGGGGGGTGCAAAAATCTCCGTTTACACGCGGGCCCTGCGTATGCGCATTGCGCGCCGCTTTTGTACAATAAGTTTAATTTCTGGGTTTCAGATTTATGGTCAGGAAAACCGCCTATGAATGACAATGTATGGTTCGATTTTGATTTAATGCCGTCTTTATCGTTTTAACAGATTATTAGATGAAATACGGTCGAAGTCATTTTAAATATTGCAGAGTTCGGTCTAATAGTGTTGTGTAACGATGTACGTATGGGAGTCTATCTACTGTTGGTCTATTTTTTTTATTTGCCATGGTGCCTAATCTTTTTGTAATTTCTCTTGCAAAATCTAAAATTGTAGCTAGTGTGAAGTGAATTTGGTATTAGAGTAACATTATTATGTTTTGTCTTGAAGGCGATGACGGATAAAATGACAACAAAAATTGTAAAATCTTTA
The DNA here is from genome assembly GCF_014839805.1 of Manduca sexta. Classification (NCBI taxonomy): domain Eukaryota; kingdom Metazoa; phylum Arthropoda; class Insecta; order Lepidoptera; family Sphingidae; genus Manduca; species Manduca sexta. The sequence goes on from NC_051138.1 coordinate 17,064,574, forward strand.
TCATTTAGAATTATTATTACATCATATTTAACATATGTATATACAAATATTCTACTCCATGGCTAACAGTAAAATGTCAACAATATTTTGTGAAATCTAATTGTAACCAATTACATTTTATGTACCGTGACCGCTAACTCAATCCGAACACCAGTTGCTCCACTAGAACTAAATTCAGCCGAATTAATCGTGTCAAAACACAGCCATATCGAAAAACATAAGTTCCTACATTATACATTAGATACGGTACGGTTGCGCTTTGTGATACGAAAATTTAAAAAACAAGAATTTCATTCGTTTTAGTTACGGCCTTTGTTCGTAAAAAAGTAAAAATATTATGTTATCTGTGCACCAACGTGTGCGCATGCTTGGGGCGCCAAAGAAATATGGCCGCCGACAAATCATGTTACAAAACGAGTGAAATCTATTGTTAATAATGAAATGAAAATAATTCAATGTGTAAGTATATTTTTTGGGGTGCGCCACCCCCTTTGATATAATATTTTTATTGTATAATATGCAGCCATGTTGGCTAACATTGTCGCCGTGTCTAACTGGCTCGCGTGCACCCGCCGCTTCTAATGAAATGTTTTACGTTAACGAAATTCTTACAATGTTTTGCATACAAATATTACATAGCATTTTGTGTAATGCATTCCCACGGGATGCGTACAATACTCACTAACAAACAAGGTTTAAATTATTAATAAAATGTGCATTTAAATTCGGCCATTTTGAATTGTCTTCTTGTTTTATAGAAAATAAATTATATATACGTATTAATACTAAATGCCATTATTTTTAACTGTTATACGTTTTTTATTTCGGTTACAATTTATTAGAATAAAATTCTAGCAAAAGTTACGCTGTCATCACAATCATACTTAGACGGATGGATCAACAAAAAAAAAAATCCATAAACGAACTGTTTAGCTATTTCCAACAGCAATTACCATCCAATTCTAAAACAATAAACCAGTGGCCTTTATCATGAACACGGGAGAAGAATGTCATCGCATTAATGATACTAAATTCGTTCGAATGTTTGTTGATTCACTGCCCTCCGCGCAACAAATAAACTTATCTATTTTAATCCAGAAAGATCCGTGGCTTACCGACTGTAAGGAATTAGGAAAGCAAAATATCTCGAATGCCGACAAGCGTTCCTAACCTGTGCGTTTGTAGTCAAAACATTTGTTAGAAATACAATGTCTAGAAAATAAAAGTGAATTTTACTTAATGTCGGTCGCAGTGTTCCATTTTGGATATAGGGCGATAGTAAAGCAATTAATCCATCCAATAGTCTTACGTATCATGCAATAAAAATATTTGTCATAGTTTCCACGATTTAATAGATTTGGTTCTCCTGGTACTTAAACCTGAACTAAATATTTGCGGGTCACACATTTGTCTCGGCGCGAGAATCGAACCTGCGGCTCTTGATTAACAATCGCTATAGGCAGCTGTAGAACGAAGCAACAAGTCTGAAAAGGGAGGAAGTATTGCATTTAATGTTGAGTGTAATATGGAGAGCTATTAGCCATTTTAGAACTACCAAAACTTAACCCACTGCTAATATTGCTAAAAAGAGGTGATACCCGCTATTTCAATTATTCGACTCCAAACCTCGATTACTCATACGCATCACGCTCTAAATATTATTTTCAAAAATTACGCACCAGTGGAAAATTTTTCAACCTTGATAACAGCGGTCCCAAATATATTGTTATTGTAACAAATTAATGAAAATTATATCGTAATACACTTAACTTTTTTATGTCCCTAAAAGCATTCAATAAAGCGATCAACGTTAACGCGGCACAGGTAAAAACGTCGGCAACCCTTAAAGAAAAACAATGATTTATGGTGACCAAATATTATAAAGTGACTAATATATTTTCAACTTTATTCCATTGGTACAAAGGTTATATTAACTTGTAGTTGTGTGTGGTTGTCCCAAAAATTGTAGTGTGTCGCTCCCACAGTTTATGGCGGATTTTAATGTCGCCCCGAGCAGAATGCGTGGCAAATATGACATATCAATTTGGTCGTATTGTTTGTCTATATACAGATGTAGGGTGGCCATTATTTAGACCTCGCGTGGACAATTCTTCGTGGTATGAGTTTTTGTAATCAACTAAATGGACTTTTATTCTTACATACATATGGATGCGTCATCCTCATGAACATATATATTATTTGATACTAGTATCATTTTATTATTCAAAATAGATAGTAGCAGAAGTGAAGTAAGTAATGTCTTCAGGACTCCAGTAATCTGGGCAGCACATTATAAATCTACTTAATTATGAAAATATTTTGACAGCTTACCAAATGAATTAATCTACATTGAATAAATTATATAAATATGACGCGGCTGTTTGTAGAAATAAATACCACTGTATCCCAACTGATGGTCCCACAATCCCACTGTTGGATTAATGAGCGTGTTTCCGCGGACGCGCCCTTGGTTCCAGCTGTGGGTTTAAACTATCGCTGTACCAACTCTTATATGAGATTTATCGGAACCGGACATGTATTAATGGATTTCCCATTTCCTATTCTTTATGAAAATTTTGTAAGGGGGATGTAGGGCATAATATATATGCTGATGGAAACAGAAGGCAGTTTTTTTGCAAAAAATATATATCTATTTTTATTTTTTATTTTTTTTTATCTTATGGATCGCCAACATGACACACAATAAAATTAATAATAAATATATCAATTAATAATAGTTATAATTTGAATGTTGTCTCAATTTATAGGCGACCACGGCATGTACACGAACAAGAATAAATGTTACAGAGAATTAAAATTACTAACAAATCATTTTTAGGAATAATAACAATAAACTTGACGTATCTAGTATCTACTTAGCACTTTTATAATTTTTCGTATTCAATATCAAAGTAATTGCAATTTTAATGGAAGAAATCGATAATGGTTCAATACTCAGGTTATGAAAACGTAATTTATGTGAATCGTTTGTTGGCACTCCAGAAACACACGATTGTATCAGATATTGATTTTGTATCCGATAATATAGCTATCTCGCATACTATCACATAAAAACAGTTAATAAAGGATGCAGAATTGCATTCCTACTTATCATTTACGGACATTTTATTATTTTTGTAAGTAAAAGCTTTTAAAGTTTAACAATATAAAATCAATTGTACATAAATAATTCAGTGACTATTGACTCTACATTTAAACAACACCGACTCCATGGCTTATAACCCATAGCCTTATTAATTTCCATTTAAAATCAATTCTAACTCTACCGTAATATTCATAAAATCTTAATTGCATTACTGGGACATCAGTCCGTCACAATACTTAAGTGATACGTTATCAATCTGGAGCTATCCAGTGGTTCAATAAAGCACTCCCGTGGCTGGACGGAGGCTGGTGTAGAAACATAGCTCTCTCTCCGCCCTTTATCTTAATCGTCGTAATTATGTGTATGATATGCCAACGACGCTGCCGACTTGAAACCTTTGCTTGGCCTAAGTTGAGAGAGAATGTTCATTTAGTTTGAAAGATTAGTAAGTGTTATTAAAGTTAAAATTAGTCGAAAACAACACGGTTTTACTCACGTATCAAAAGTAGTCGGAATCGCCGACCAGTTGTTTTCGACTAATTTAATATGTCTCGCGTAAGTTTTAATAATATTAAAGTTAAAATTGTTTATTTTTAGTATTTATTATTTATCACTTGTAAAATATCTTTGAAGGTTACTTAAATCTAATTCGATATTGTTGCTATTAACAAAAGCAACTATTTTTGAACACACTACTGAATACATTATAGTAAAAAAAATTATGCAATTGGAATACAATTATAAATAGAATCCGAAGATGACCAACATGAAGGTAGTCACCAACGGTGACAAAGTTGTTGTTTGCAGGGAATATCCGGTGACTCATAATGACGATTGACGTGACTAACTTCAATTCTGCTACCTTTGATGGTCAGTTCAGAGACTAACTTCAATAATGTCTAAGCATAAAGTGCAGCGTATTGTTAAATTGAAATGTAGATAATTAGCAGCTCAGAGTAGATTAACTCCATAACTTTCTGAAATGGAAAATTCTAAAGTCTATGTTAACTAAGAGGTAAGGTCCAGCATCGCGCATTGACTGGATTCCTGTGGATCCCTTTCGCTAACTAAAACCACCATGTTCAGAATCTATACCATCGTTTAGGGCACGACGTCATCAAACATATTTCACTTTACTCAGTAACACTCATTATCCTACAGATTGATATATTGATATATTATTAATAAAGTAATAATTTTAACAATTTTATCATAATCCGTATAATGACGTTCTTAACCCGTCGCTCGCTCGACGCTCGTGCGTTGTCGACGTCAATAAACGTTATCGTGGCGTTTCTCGAGTAAAACAAAACGCGTATAGATTTGCATGAATCACGCATTAACAGTTCGTTAACAAACTGTATCGTAAATATTTTGCTGTTGGGAAACCGGCCGACACAGATATCTCGTGCCGTTCAACTGCTGTTCTCCATTTGACAAGTTTATACGTCGCGGCATCGCGTGGCGCTTATTTTCTAATGGTCAAGAATTACTTTTGTATAATGAATTGAAATAAATATTTTTATAGGTAATAATTATGATGCAGATTTATTTTTTAGCATACAAATGGTAATTGAAATAGTAGACCTGATGGTAGGATAGACTATAAAATTTGATTACGTAATTATTTACAAAAATACTTTCAGCGGGGGGGTCACTGGAGCCTGCCAGATTAGTTGGTACTGTTCTCCTGTCTTCCAAAAACCGATATTAAGCTACGCTCGAACTCTCTTCAATATTGTCCACATCAGTTTTCCTTAATTTATAGATAAATAAATATGTCCTACATTACCTTGCTTATTCTACAATAATGCAAGAAAAATTGTCATAGGATATGAAATTAAAGTTAGTGTCGACTCACCACATTCGAATGTAAGTGGAAAGGCGCGCTATTTAGGGAATCGTCTTAAATATATATATTAATTTGAATGTTAATTGTTAGATTGGAGCGGCTGCCGGGAGTCTGCTATTAGCCGCGCACTACTGTCCACGTATGCGGCGCGGGCTCGTTGATACACGGTAAGTTTTATAACGGAAATAAATTCTTTAAATATTATGTTTTATTTTGAAATTGCTGTTTCATGAAGCACTTTTGAATATCTTTTTTACTTTGTGGTGTTATCTATAAAACTGCTCTTACATAGGTTATAATGAATCACGATGCTTACTAGTATGTGTGTAAAAAACCTATCAAATATCTAAACTTAATCTTAAAAATTGTTAAATTAATAATGTATCTTGTTATCAATAGTCATATGAGTACCTATTGTAAATTATGGTAGCAACGATTAATGGAATAAATAGTATAAGTCGTACAAAAATAAATTATATTTAACTATAACTAAGATAACCAAATAATTCGCCTAATGTAGATGTTAGAAACTGCCTAAGCAATTTTTTTATTAAAATTATGTTACATTTATTGATAGTAGGATAAAATTCTCGTATCGTGTCCAACAATGGTAACTTTATATTGTTGACTGATATAGTGGGGTAGGTATAACTTAAGTTGGAAGCTAATGCGTCTCCTTTCCTTCATTATTATTAATTCCCGGCATCGTCCCTACACGTCGGACGCCTCACGACGTCCCACGACGTCCCACTCCTCTTCGAGTTATTTTTATGATGTCAGGTTTTCGGTTAATCAGATCGGGCAATAATTGTACTTATGAGATTTCGTTCGGGTAATTTACTTGGTAGCAATGAGTTTCTGGATATTAACATATTTGTATCGGGTTTAATGGTGTCGGCGCGGAGTTGAAACAGATTGTTGGAGTTTTAAAAACGATGTGTTTGGAGTTTTTGTTATGTAGTAATATTCAGTGTCGTCTGATTTTGAACAGATAATGTAATGATGATATTTTATTGGTGATAGTAGTGTTAATGAGAAAGATGTAGATGACGGTATAAGGGACAGGATCAAAGAGAACATAAATTAGGAGCAGCCCAGAAGAATGACTGTCAGTACCGCACCTCAGATAGTAGAAAATTATTAGTTAGATCGTAATAATAACTGTGTGAAATAACAATCAACTTCCTAAAAAATATAATAGTCGCAAGTATTGCTCAAACAAGAGCTTCGCACCCGTTTCCAAGGCTTTGTCGGCGCGCGGCGCACAATTGATATGTATCCCAAACAATGACGATCATGGGCTGTCACACACCTGTTCGTTCGCCGGTAATTGGGGCGTGTGCTTCGGCCGGCGTAATAAGCGTGACTTGCAACCGACTCTGCCACAGTGCGCTCTTTCCCGCTCCTTCCCGCTCCTTCCAGCCGCTTCCCACCGCTCACCGCCTTGTGATCTACGAACATACCAATTACATCACTAATTGTATGAATTCGTTATAATGTAATTAAATTATATGATACAATGGGTGTAAGGTGTATGAGAAAGAAATTTAAACACCTTTACGTTGTAGAATTAGAAAATGGTATGTAATTTTCTTCATTTGAAAATAATAGATTTCTTTTGTTATACGCAATTTTATGCGTTTGGAACAATGGCGGGTATGGGAGCAGACATTAGTATTTAAAGTGTAACATATTTTAGAACGGTAGAGTACACTAAACATTATGGTAAGTGTAAGGTATTTTCCATAATATCGACTACGGACAAAAAATACTGTGATATTTCTAGTCGGCAGCATTGTAGTGGCTCGTCTGATTGGATACAAATTGGCTGATGCCAAAACGCAATACATCTGAACGAGTCTCCTGATTTTGTAGTGAGTCGGTATTCAGTCAGGTACGAAATATATCCAGTACCCTCCTATTAGCAAATATTAAAATAATAAGCCTCTGCATGTGATGAGTAGGTATCCAAAGCCCCCAACTTATACCGAGTGGAAATTTAAAAAAACGTTTTTAGGGTACCTACTGCCTTAATAAAATTATCAAAGAACCACGGAGGCTACATCATTTCGTATTAAAGAAAACACAAACTTGCCGGTACATAGTGTTATGCAAATAAACCGTCCGCCATTGTAATAACACGTTACATGGTTGTTATGCCGCCATCACTGCTCCATTGTATTTCCCGCGACTCACTACCGCCATTACGTTAATAGTGTTTGCCTGTGAGATATTCCGATATATTCTATATATATTATTGTTTGTGTTAGTAATCATAGTTTGTGGATGGATAAGTATAATGGAAAATGATTGGAAAACGTCTACAACTCTATGATTCTAATTAAGATCAATAATTTGGAAAATTATAGGAGCTTCTAACCTGGCCTCTCGTGTCGAATGATTCTTAGTTAGAGAGGAATGAGGACTCCCTCGAAGCCTGTCATTATGCTTTTTTTAAATAGTTACTGAACAAGAATATTGGACTGAAGAAATTAATCAAAACAAAATAAATCCTAAACTAACTAAGCATAATCTATTTCCAATTTGTGTAGGTAGAGACCACGAATCGTTAAGCGTCAAAGTCCTATGTATTACGCATGTTCTGCCGTCATGCCTGTTACCCTGTTACGCACGCGCGTCATACACAAAGTATTCTCCTTATTTAGCTTGTTTTAAAATGCTAATTTAAGAGGTCTAAAACTTAAACCGACTTTACCACATATTTTCAAAACATTTTCCATTTTTCTACAACCATTTCAATATTTATACAGTTTGAACGGAATGAAAACATCGAAGTTACGTTAAAGATGACAACCAAAGCTGAACTAAAGTTATATTTATATTTCCGTTGAAATATAGGTTTAATTCACACGTCGTATCTTTGAAATCAACAAACTGTATTATCGATCGAAATATAATGTTATGGCGGAATACAATGGACCTTATCATGCATCTTGTTTGCGACAATAGACCCTCATTCGAAAACTGGCTAAATATCGTTGTAATAAGCCGATCATATTTCCGTCCCAGCGAGATGGTATCTTCTTGGGGCGATTGTTAATTCCATTCAGTGTTAGAAAACTGCTAAATAATGCCTTTCGTCCTTTAATGACGTGTCATGTTTCCAGTATTTTGCGGTTATGTCCGGTTTGCGGTGGTTTTTATTGGATTGCGCCGGTGTCGTGTGACTTTAGGAATTTCCGAATAATGTAAAATTTATGAGACATATTATAATTTAAATGAAATCTGACAAACATTTTATTCGTATTTAAAACTAAGCATTGGCTTTTTACAGAATAATAATTGTTTTAATGCAATTAAATGTAGTCCTGTAGATTAACCTTTAATTAAAGCTGCCTTAATAATTATATAAGTCCAACAAAATCATTAAAACGGTATTCTTCTTGTCTAAGTTTCCAAAATTTCTTGTGTTCATTTTTGAAGTTTATAATTATTAGTATGGGCTGTGCCATCTTCAGCAGCATTTAATTATGCATTCGTAGAGATGTTTTTTTATTCTGGTTGCCTAATATTGACACTACTTTGAAAATCTTAGTAATTAGATGTCATTACTGATGAACATAACATTTTTATACCTAATAACTGCGTCGGCGTAGGTTAATTATATGAAGAAATTAGTTTTACAAGTTAAAATAATATTTTAGCGTATCGCATGGGTCTCTTAGCACTGCGGCGGAACACTTCAATTTTAATACATTTGTGGCCGGTCTTTAAGGGTAGAAATTTGAAAATATGCAAAAACCTCCAATCTCTAGGGAGTTCTAAACGGTTATATCATAATAATATGCACAATAAGTGAATAGCATGAATGATAATGCCAATAGCTTGCACAAGATAAGCATCAGTCGCAGGACAGTGTTTAGTTGAGTGAAAAATAATATGTTTAGCAGATGGTATCTTCTGCTAGTGTTTCCATTATGTGGTGTCGTGTTACGCGGCAGCATTGTGCAATTGTTAATATAACATTATAGGAAAGAGATTTGTATCTTATCGCTTATTCTGTTTGTTTGTTGCTTTTTAATTTGATATTTTAGTTTGGATGTTACTTTTATGGTAATATTATCATTTCTATCCTACAACTGATTATGGATCTTTGCAGTTCAATTTTATAGAGGGGTGACTATTACTGAATGTAGTTTTTTATGTTGGTGTAGTAATGTTTTGGTAACATTTAGAGGCAAAATTATTACCGCTTTTTAGATAATATAATGAAAACAGATTTTTTTTTATTGTTTTTGTTTAGGGAATCATTAAATCGACTTAACTGATTCTTGTTCCTAATATTTGTCCCTTAATTTACGGAATAAATACTTTATATTCATTAGATTGTTTAATTCAGCTTAAACATTCACTAGTGCATATCTACGAGCATTAGTTGTTGTTTCTAAGACATATTATTGTAATTTCGATTTTTTCCCTATTATATTTTTATTCTTAAATTGACATCTATAGGTTAGTAAAAATATATTTTTATTTATTTATATACTTAAATACTTATTTATTAATTCGATTAATGTGCAATTAATCAGTTAATGACATTGGATCTAATTTCTGACGTATTTTTTTGCGAATAAATCCATGAACGTATCATTCGATTTATTACACAATCTGACATCGATCATGCGCGATAGAACTGATACATGTGCACCAACTATAATTAAACAATGAAAACAGTATTTATAGCCGTCTTCATTCGAGAAATTTCCCACAGTGACTCATGGTGTAGAGCAGTGGCTTCGCGATCCACCGAACAGAATCTTCCAAATTCTATCACCTCTTGGTTGTCATAAAGTAATTTGTAATACAAAATTTGCAATTTATAATAAAATACAAATAGTGCTGTTTCAATGAGGATTTTTGTTACTTTTCTCGGCGGTTTAAGGCCGTTATATCTTATTTTCAGGGCCCGCTTAATATTTTCCCGTGTCCCGCCAGTGAGCCGTGCCTCATAGTTTGGGAAAGGCTGGTGTTTATTAAGAATATAGGGAGCGGCCTAGACGCTCACTGTAGGTACCACTATAATATCTATAGATTGTTGACAATTGTACTTATAGATTAGGTGATAATTATTTCGCAGACTCACTATTACAATGTTTTATTATATTTTTTGCACAAATTGAATTATATATATCACATAATTCTGGATTCCCTGGATTCTCTCGCCACGACCTCATCTACATTTGTTATTCCCTAAAGCCCCACAAACTTCCCTCTAAGGTAGTGCGCATTCGCTGTTTTGGTCAAATGGATAGGGTCAAACTTGATAGGGACGCTGAAAATTTAAACTGGGACGATATGTTCAAAGCCAACTCGGTTGATGAAAAAGTAGACATTTTTAACACAAATATTCGATCACTTTTTGATATTCACGCCCCTATTAAGAAAATTAAATTGAAGCGCCCTGCTGCGCCGTGGATGACACCTGGAGTTCGGATGGCGATGAGACGAAGGGACCGTATTTTTCGCAAATATAAAGGGATCGTTCAGAGGCAAACTGGTGCCTTTTTAAGGCTGCAAGGAATCGGTGCAATCAGATGGTACGTAACGCTAAACGCCGTCATATTCTTAATAATATCTCATCATCATCCCCAGCCAGTATCTGGAAGTTTCTCGGGACTTTGGGTATTGGCAAGGGCAAAACTTCGATTTCCATGGTGCGATCATTGGATTGGATGATATTAATCTTCATTTCTCCACTACTTCTCTGATAGATCACCAAATCAAGCGTCGTACCTTGGATTTCATAGCTGGTCTTCCGATCCCTTCTGTTGATCCTTTTCAGTTTTCTCCGGTTCCACCGGGTGAGATCAAGAAAGTAATCCTTGCGATTAAATCTAATGCGACTGGATATGACAACATTTGCCGTCGCATGATAATCGCGATCCTCGATCATCTTCTCCATCCCATCTCACATATTATCAACTTTTCCCTTAGTACTGGTGTTTTCCCGTCCCTATGGCGGAAAGCAATTGTTATTCCTCTTCCCAAAATCCCTAATCCCTCCCTCGTGAATCACTTCCGTCCTATATCAATTCTCCCTTTCCTCTCAAGGTGCTAGAGGCTTGTGCGCACAAGCAATTAACTAGATTTGTGCACTTAAATAACTTGCTGTGCCCACTTCAATCTGGCTTTAGGCCTGGCCACAGCACCGTTACCGCGCTCCTCAAAGTGACTGGCGATATTAGAGCGGGCATGGAGAACGGCAAAGTCACTGTACTGGCTTTGGTTGATTTTTCTAATGCCTTCAATACCGTTAGTTACGACATCCTCCTAGCAATTCTCTCCCATCTTCTGTTCTCTCCCGGTGCACTGGGTTGGATCTCATGCTATCTTCAGGGACGCCAGCAGTCGGTGCGTTTAAATGACTCCTCGTCAAATTGGTGCAACATCGACGCTGGAGTCCCTCAAGGCGGTATACTTTCCCCATTGCTATTTTCTATATTCATTAATCTCTTAACTCAAAACCTTCATTGTTCGTATCATCTGTATGCTGATGACTTGCAGTTATATTCGCAGGCTGGCGTTGATTGTGTGTCTGCTGCTATAATGAGGGTGAACGAGGACCTGGCATTTATCAAAAGTTGGTCAGATAGTTTCGGTCTTTCTGTGAATCCCACGAAATGTCAGGCTATAATAATAGGCAGCCCTAGAATGATCGGGAGATTAGACTTCTCGCATATTCCTGCTATTAAATTTGATGGTACCATCATTCCTTGGTGCTCCAGTGTGAAGGACCTCGGACTACACATTGATGCCACCCTGAGCTGGCGGTCCCACGTTACCTCTGTTAGTCAGAGAGTTATCGGCACACTTCGTTCTCTTTATCGTCTGAAGAATCTCTTGCCATCCAAGACCAAGACTATGCTTGTGCAAACCTTAATCCTCCCAATAATAGACTATGGCGATGTATGCTATTTTGATCTGAATGCAGACCTGCTCAATAAACTCGACCGCCTTCTTAATAACTGCATTCGATTCGTTTTAATCTCCGCAAGTACGATCACATTTCTTCTTTCCGTTCGCAGTTAAATTGGCTCCCCATCCGCCAGCGCCGCTCGTTACGCGCGCTTACTACTCTCTATTCTCTCCTTAGGTCTCCTATACCTCCTACTTATCTATCTTCCAATTTTAGTTACCTTTGCGATGGGCATGATAGGAATTTGCGTTCGTCTACCAATCTTCTCCTGAAGTGTCCTTCGCACAGTTCTGATTTTGTTCACTCTTCCTTCGCTATCCAATCTATCCTTCTTTGGAACGCACTCCCGCTCGAAATCAGGTCGTCCTCAACACGGCTGGCTTTTAAAATGAGAGTTCGTCGATTGTTGCTGGCAGAAGTAGCAGATTCCTCTAATTGACTTATTAGTGTATTTATATATTTATTTATTTTTATATATGTATATATATATGTATTTTTTTTTATATATATCTATATATTTATATATGCGAGTATGTTTTAATTACATTTGTTTACTATTTCTCTTCTTATTTGTTTTTCACTTCTTTTATTATACACCTACCTCCGTCCTCTCTACACCACCCCAAGGTTGACTGGGACAGAATGCCCATGGCATTAAGTCCGCCTGTATACCATGTGTACAAAGTGTTAATAAATAAATAAATAAATAATTCAAAGTCTTTTCAGCTAAACAATCAATAATCCGATAACATAAATAAAGGGAGGACCATATATTATTGTTTTCCCAATATTTACCGACACGAAAACGTTAAAATTATGTTTCAACATTAATAAAAATTAACATAGGATCTTGTGTAATATTTAGCCAACGAATTGTATCTAAACAGATAGTATATGGTATTGTCTATTTCTGCCGTAAAGTAGTAGTAAGCATTGTATATTGTAGTTGAGAGGACATTGTAGTCAATATTAGGCATTAGCTATTATGATAGTTAACAACTGACGAGTCAAAATAAAAGTGTTTAACGACAGCTAAAATTGTGTGTCTGGAACTAAAACATACAAAATGTTATTGTCTTACTTGAACATCGAACCCGAGTCTTCACAAGTTTTATTAAAGTGAAACGATAGTTTTATTTTTCCTTCCATTTTTGACATCTATAACACGGACCTCTGACCGCGGCGGTACACCAAAACGATCTCGTACCAAACTACAAACAAACAAATAAACCGTCTGCTAGAAATATATTATTATAGATAAGGTTAAGGTAGCAGTGTATGCTACTGATTAAAAAAAGTCGCATATCAATTGATGACTCATTTAGCCAGTTACATTATAATTGATGACGAGATATCTTGTGACATATTAAGTCCTGATAACCAGCACGTAGTCACTGCAGCGCACAGTATATTTGTTCATAACAAAGTCGGTAAGCTTTTGTTGACATTGGCTGTATGATACGCCTTTGCCACGCGCTAAAGTGATATAAAAAGATATTTTTTGTCGATGTTGATAAATGTTCTTTTTAGCAGAAGAGCAACTAACATGTCGTTGGATATCGTAGTAAGAATGGTCAACGGCTTTTCATCCACAATGTGAAAAATATTAGGCCCGCGTCGCCGCAATTTCAAGGAGTTAAGGATGAACCTATGTAACGTCTTTCGTTCATCGACCTTAGGTGTATATTGACTGTACGGCATTTAGCTCAGACACATTTCCCCAAAATAATGATTCCTCTTGTTATGCTATAGTTCCCACTGCGACTGACCCTCTGCTGTCAAGCGAGTGATACAATTTGGACAGTTCACGCGCCGCTACCGAGCACCGGCAGCGTCGGCCGAGCCGCCTAGCCTGCTCGGCTCCCGCCGCGCCCGCGCTGCGCCTGCGCCTGCCAATCACGCGACCAGCGGTACATGTAATCTAGCGTGGCTTGTTACGAAACACAACCAGTATACACTATGGCCTTGGTGGTTAAAAGCAGAGGATTTGTGACGTGAGGTACTGGGTTCGATTCTCAGAATAGATCGCGAGTTCATATCTATACTATGAGCTTTTGTTGACCCTCATATATCCTGTATCCTTGTAGAACAACGAGCTGGGATATGTAATATTACAGCCTTATCTGTTATCACATTTGTAAATCACCATAACATTTCATAAATTATGATGGCGCACTTATTTCCGGCACCTCTTATCAAATTATAATCGATAAAACAAACGCTGTTTTATCATATAATCGTCTTCACGAGACATTTTCGGGGACATATTCAGGTAATTTCTTGGGGGTCAGACCCGCTTAAGGTAATATATTTTTAATTACTACTTTATACAACCGTGAGATGCTCTGAATATAGACACAGAACCTCTTTCGTTGGCAACGAGCTGCAGGTTACTATTAAATAACAGCTGACATTATACTTAATAGCCAGAAATAAACACCACAGGCCTACTTCACGTCGAAACATACTTTAAGTTCTCAAAAAGATAACTACCAGTGTGACGGTTTTCCTGTCAGTCAAAAAGTATGACGAAAAAACCCTTTTCGACATTGGCGCTGTATTCCAAGCTGTAGTCGTACTCACATTAGTGTCGGCAAACTTATAAAATGAATAATGATTTCTTATGTTTATATGAATGTTAGACATTAAAGTAAAATTATTTTGCGGATTTTATCGGAGTTTTTATATTATAGTTTTCTCCCAACTTCTCGTGGTGACCGCCCTATGACCACAAATGGACTTGACTGCATGCAAAGTATTTGAAACGCTGGGACAAAATTATAAAAACCGCAATGAACTCCGTGAAATAGTTTTATTATAAAGTATAACAAGATATTCGAATACCGGTACAATGGCCATTATTTCTGTTTTGTGGTGGAGATGGGAAATATGATGCTGTATATTTAGTCGTTGATTTGCTCAAACATGTTTGCAGTTTTTTTTATTCAGAATATCAATGTAAATAAAATATCTACAATAACTTTATTTTGCGATGTTTTATATAAGATATTGTTATGCTGTGTCATGATAAGGTAAGTCAATCGCAAAATAAGTCAAAACTATTTTTAAAATAGTGAAAAACACATACATTTTCTCACTCCGTAAGCTGAAATGTACCTCGACGGATTTTTAAAGCACGCTATCACTAGGGGGGTCAAAAGACCCAATAATGCAACCTGAATCCTAGCAAACTTGCTATTTGTACCAAAATAAAGATTAAGATTTCATTGAATTTCATAATATTGTGAAATTATAAATATTTACTGCAGTATCGTGTTATCTATGCACGTGCTCATGAAGTCACATTAATACACTGTGCTTGCTTATATTAAACTATATAAGATGTTATCGTGTTTAATATTTTTTTAGGGCTTTATGTAGATATTGTAGTATTTTACTGTTTATAATGCTACAAAACCTACTGTAGAGAAAGATTTGTTTTGTTTGATCATCCCGTAGACGTAATAAAAGCAGAACATATACACTATCACGTTGTGATAATGAAACATGCTTAAACAAAATTAGCTTTTAACAACTTTGCTCTCATTGCTCTACACTTGATTGGCTTACCTATACCTATTTAGAGGTTTTTGCATAGCTTGTTACAAACATTAAAAAAGCTCTCAGATTAAAACTATTATTACGTCTGGGGATACAGATTAGCAATGTCCCTAAAGCTGGTTTAATGGTACTAGGAGCTACCTTATATAGCATATTTCATCCAGTGTTTCGATTTATCATTGTTAGACACTTTATTCAAATATATTTATAAGCATGGCTTATTACTAATAACAAATATTTATAACTAAAGTACATAAGCCGCACTAGGCTAGTTGATATAACGCATTGATATTGCATATCTCAGGTTAGAGATAGTATGTCTGAGCGGTATTCTTACAATTAGGTATGGGATAAGATAAGGTATGGGATAAGTCAATAATCACGGATAGACAAAAAGTGTCATTTTCGCCTAGTATCAGCGAGCATTGGCTGTAGACCAGAAAGTCCTGGGTTCGGGTCTCAGGCTAGACATCATTTTATTCATCTTACATGATTTGTCCGCAGCACAAAACTTCAGAGATAATACAATCGGTTGCATTAACTAAGTCGTATCTTTTCTGGGACATGTTCGGTAGCAATATTGAGCTGACCCCACGTAGTACGTGTGGTACGATAGTTTTTTTCTCTTTATTTCCTTAGAGGGTTTTTTCATTAAAGAAAACGTCATCCCCATAATTGAATACAAAAACTAAAGTACGATGAATAAAAAATTGTTTTGACAATATTCCAAATCACCATCTTTTAGACCAATTCATGTATTTCGAGATTGCGTAAAGTAACCTTGAAGGGATAATGTTCAATGCCGCAGTGAGTCTGAGCGTTATCAGCCTCTGATAGTAGTTGATAACAGCCACTTTTTGAAATGTTTATGGCGGTTGCCTATGGCAACGCAATCACTCCTTATTTATAGTTTGTTAATACCGCTCTTAAGTTAGTACTTAGGTATGTGAGAAATATTAAACTATTTCGTTTCTTCGTGAAGTAACGAAATAGTTTAATATTCTAGTAAAATTAAAATAACTAGTTTTGGTCCAATAAAAAATAAAAAAAATATCGGTTTAGGTACTACAGAGGTATTAGTGCCAATCGAAAACAAAATATAGTTGATGAGTAGATAGTTTTATTATTCACCTAAGAAGGAACAACTGACATGAGATTGCAAATGTTTTTTGTTGTTGCATGAATGACGAGACAAGCTTGCCGTTCGCCGGATGGTGAGCGATACGACCGTCCATAAACAGAGACACCATCGAACATCGTGAATTACAAAGTATTGTATGGTATTTCACTGCGCTCGCCATCCTGAGACATGAGATGTTAAATGTTATTATGTCTTGTAGTTAACGGTGGCTACGATGTCCTTCAAACCGGAACACAACAGTGACTGCACACTGGTGTTGCTGTTGCTTTAAAGGCCGGAATAGACATTGCGGTGGTACCTACCCAGGCGGACTCTCACATATGAGAGACATACCATCAGTGAAATGATATGTAAAAAGACACATATTACAGTCCTCACTCACAATGATGAAAAATGTCCTAGTATTCTTAAATTACCTTAAAAGTGCCTATTTCTGGATTTAGATTACAAAAACCCATAGCTCATAATTGGAAAAAATAACAATTCAAAACATAATACAACAAAGAAGTACATAAGTGGTCGCATTATAAGCATGGGCTGGCGTCCAGGCAGAAATTCCCACGGTGTTGGTGCTATTAGAGCATTAATATTGCAAGACGTCGGCGAACCCCAAGCAGACGTTACATATGTAACATCATAATATTTCCATCGTTTGGTATGTGAAGACGAAACGATTGTTAAGTGGAGGACATTGAAGATTGCCGTTTCGATAAATATATTGGTAGTAGTTGCAAGTAATTCAATGCAGGCAAAAATACGAAGTGTAAGAAACACCGCAACGAATTTACTAGAAGCTTAAAGATTCGTCGCTAATATTTTTTAATCGCACAATTACAGGGCAATTTTGGGGATCACGGTATGAGTTGATTATTCATATTGAGTTGATTAGACGACGTTTCGCAATAAATACTGCACTACTTCACCAATCATCATTCCTTTCCTTTAAAGCTGACAGTGAATCCATAATTATTTTGTAAACTGCTTATCCACCCTTATCATATACCACCGTTTGCATATCCTTATAGAAAATAGTAAATAGAGGTTCGCTGTAGGTAATCTTATTCACAGCTGGATGAGCGGGACTCGACCAAGATAGTATGCCGCCGCAGCAAAATTAGCGTCAAATGCTGTTGTTCCTTGTACGGTCATTGCTAGATGCCGCTCTGTTTAACTCCCATTCCCCCACGGAACACTATACCTTTACTTATTAGATTGTAAACACTAAGTACTGTCTCAGCCTTAAAACGTTACATTTTTAATGTTCAGCTTGATACGTAATACTGGTCGACTGTAGCGTTGGCCAATCGAATGAATATTCCAGCAGTTAAACACAGGTTAGAGAAGGCGCGTCAGGACGGAACAGCAGGGCAGAGCGTCCTGCGCTCGCGTAACTTATACGATCATTTACCTTTGTATTGCCGAGTAGTTAGTGACTCGTCCGTATATTTAATTGCCCCGTTATTATTGTCCTTTAATTATGGAATTGATGTTTTTACGTTAGTTATTGTACAGTTTATTTTAAAGGAAACATTTTAGTTATTGTTTCATTCTGGAATAGCAGTGTACATAACATAACAACGTAACATAAGCTAGGTTATATTGCTTATGTTCAGGGCTTCGTCTGTGTGTAAGACCCGTCTCAGTACCATACATATGCATTTTCATAAAATCCTTTTTAAGTGCACGGCTTTACCCCATTAGTAAATCTGGCAGGAATATATTTGCTTATGTGTCTTCAGGTAAAAACCGATTTTTAAATGGTGCTTGCAAAATCAAATAACATAACAGAATCTCCTATTTCTATCCACGTGATGTGAACCTATCATATTTATTCAAGTAAAGAAAAGTCCCTTGTCTGATGTCAAACTGACTAACAATTGACTGACTAATAAACAATAGCAAATACTCAAAACTTTAGCTGAAGTTATATGGCACTACACACGTTATGAGATGTAAATGTCTCATGACACCCAGTAATATATTAAATCTGCAATATCTTAAAGCTACACTGCAGTGGTATGTACTAGTGTGGGAAAGTCACGTGTTCGCAAACAAAGATGGGACTTAAGGCGAATTATAATAATGACCGGCAACAAGCGGCGGCAATAACGACATACATAACTAATAAAGATAATTAAATAAACTGTGACCACAACATTAAAACAGTGCTTTTGCGACGCGGGGCGGGGCGCCACCTGATCACCTTCCCAGGGCTTCCGAGCACGCACCAGGTGGCGTTGGTAAATGTAGTTTTGAGTACATTGACGCTTAGTAAAAAAAACAGGCCGTTGCCGTTACAAATGGGCCACCACTACGGTGCGTCAACTAACAGTCTTCAGTCTGGTCTTGTTAACTGTTACGAATGGTGCAGCTTTCGACATATCTCCAATCTACAAAACAACTGACCATAGCGCAGTAGTAGCACCTGTTAATGTTACAAAGTGTTACTAAGTGGATTTATTTTATAATGAATCTAAAAACCTATAAAACTCATTTAAAGCCGGCAATGTACAACATTAACTGAAAAACACGTCAATGCATGAATAATGATCTGTTTAAATATGGATACGATTAAACGGCACGGGGATCGTAGGCGGCGCGATCGGCGGCCAAACGTTCGGTAATTTCGCGGAAAACTCCACAAAACTGTCATTTGCTGGTGGTTGGGGACGCCATGCCGGCCTACATTATTCAATAACATGGCTGTTATAAACGTTTTGAGTTATTCCGTTGTGTTTAACAATGTTTCTTATTTTTATTTGAAGTTTAGAAAACTCGAAAGTAAGGTTATGTCTTGCCTGTTATGGAATATTGAAAACTAGTAGGTAAAACCTATTTGAAGGTAAGTATTGTTACAATATTTTTTTCGTTTTCCATACTTGCTCGGTGTAGTGACCCCACTGTACCTGATAGTAAGTGGAGTGGGGTCCAAAAGAATGTCTACTGACGTGAGATTAATAACCCTTCGGCAGTCGACACAATTTTGCCGGCCTGTTGGAACCGGAAATACACAGGCTCATCCCGGAACGCGACACACATGCTAAGGCCACTATGACGGGTTTTAACGTGTTGTGTACGGTGGTCGTTATCCGGGCGGAAATAAAATATTACCTACCACCAACCCTTAGTGATTGATTTGGTTTCAATTGTGTCTTCCTGAAATTTCCTACAAGGTAGGCATATCAGGAACAAATTATCAATAATTATTAGTCAATAAAATTCTAAATTCATTAGTAATTTAAAAGACAGATTTTAATATAAACTTATATGGGTAACCGATTTTTCGTATTTTCATCATAATATGTTACATACTTAGTAGTGTCCATTAGAGATCTTTTTATTTAATAAACGCCTATAATTTATAACAATGTGTATACAACTGTTACTACAATCTCACACACTCACACGCTAATCTCTACTCAAGTATAAAATAAGAGGCTTATCCAAGGGCGATTTAAGTTTCCGAATACATCACACGTACTTAGTTGCTCAATGAGATGGACATGTCAATGTTCCAGACTCTAAAGTGTACAAATGTCTTAGTTTTACATTTCGATACATCAAGTGGTTCACACGTTTCGCTGTTTGGAGGGTTTTTTAAATATCTTTGTAATAATTGGTGCAATGAAATCAATTTCCGTGGGGGGTGTTGTGCGAATTATTATGGTTTGAAATCATTTTAGAAGGTTTGGGCTATAGGAAATAACAATGATATAGACTATATTTTATAGCTGGATGCGAGCCATTTCCAATAGGTCGCTTTGGACGAGGTCCATGTTCAGCAGTGGATATTTTGCGGCTGATAATATCTTGTCTGCATTATTATTGCTGATTAGACTCTAATGATTATAGATCGCTGTGTTATTGGTGTGAAATTTAAAACTGTGGATAAATAAACCTATCTATCCCTGATATTTCGCTCGGTTTATGAATACTATTCCTTAGTATCTACTATCTAACAGGGTAAAAATATAACAAATACTTATTACGCATAAACAAAATTTTCAAAAAGCGTCCATTGGCTTGCCGTTGCTTGATAGTTATTGACGTATAGTGATGCTCTTCCAATGAGGAAGTGAAGGACGCGTTTGATTATAGCGGAGGCGCAAGAGCCCAGGTGTGGGGTCCCACGGCGCGATCGCCGCTCGCTTCCTACCCGGTTAATTATTCACCACATGTGAACCGAGGCAAATTACTGCTGTTGTGACCGATTCAAATCATAACGTACTTTTACCGTATTGTGTTTTGATTTGAGATTTATGTTTGAAATGTTGGACTCGTTCGGTCAGTAGATTATGCTTGTTTGACTGTTCAAAAAAGCCACGAAGTTCTTATTTTCAATATCTTGTTTATTACATTTTTTTAAAATCTGGCATGACTAGGTTACTCCACTACACTGGTGGTAGGTCTCTCATATGTGAGAGTCCGCCTGGGTAAGTACCATTGCAATAACTATTTCTGCCGCCAAGCAGTAGTGTGCAGTCACTGTTGTTTTCCGGTTTGAAGGACATTGTAGTCAATGTAACTACTGGGCATAATAAGAAGTGTCATGTCTTAGGATAGCGAGTGCAGTGGAATACTAAACAAGACTTTGTAACTCTGGTTTTAGATGGTGTTTCTAATGTTTATGTGCGGTTCGTATCGCTTACCATGAGGCGTCATTCGAAGCAATAAAAAGATGGTAATAATACTTATTATAAAAGTAACAATCTTTAAAATAGGAGTAATTATAACGTTTATTTTGAAAAAAAATCAAACGTCAGTGTCACCCATCTCGTTACCAAACGGTACACAAATAGTGCGGCGGCGTCTTTGTCGCATTCCCACCGGGACACGCTTCACACTCCGCGCGGACAAAAAAACAAATCGAAAACATGATATCAAAAGATGGACATATCGCTACGGAATAGCTAATCGAAAATGACCATCAAGTGACTTACGTGTCTGTCTGTCCGTTTTTGTAACGCCTATCCGAGGAACATGACAGTTGGGTAACAATGTCAATTTCGAATTTTGTCTGCCTTAGTCCTTATTTAGAGTCACACTGTGTGCATTTTACTTTGGCGTGAAATATTAAATCTTTGGTACAATGAAATTATATTTGGTTAGATGTGGAGAGATAGTTGATGCGTTTTATTTTCCACGTAATTTCCTAACATGTTTGACAATTGATTTTTGGAAGTCGTGAGCGATTTCGTCCACGATTAGTTATCGGCGCACAGTGGGCCGAATGCCGAAGGTGTTTGTCATAAATATATGATAGAGCCAGTAGTGGACATTGTGATGTAATATTAATAAGCGATAGCCTGGCAGCGCAGGTGCAGCGATGGCAATAATAATAATAATAATAAGCCCGCAGGGGCGGCTTTGTGGTGAACCGACGGTAAGTGGCGACACCGCGTTCCCTGATTCCGTGGGGGCTAAATGAGACCCCCTGACCCTTGGCTTGCCTTAACTGGTCGGCTAGGGGTGAAAGTCGTAAGAGCTAAGAACCTCAGCTCCAGGGTGGAAGTGCTCAATCTGCTTAATAGCGAGGAAACCCGCTCCGGGAGGCGATAGCGACCTGCGATGGTGAAATCGGTGCACACCTCTCAACACCCTTAAGCCACCCACACCGGTGTTGCGTCCTTGGCTTACGCCACTTATGGAATGCCCATCTAGTGGGAGGCAAGTCACCGTCTGCCTTGAATACATAAGATTGAGACATTTTACTTGGCAGGCGTCCCGTTGTCTCAATCAATAGCCCGGCAACCAGTCCAGCTAGATCCCATCCATAAACCCAGTATAATTCCCATCTTTTCTGCAATAGTCCCTGCACCTTGCAAGCGCTGTCTTTGGCTGTATTTCCTTCATAAGTACAGACAGAGAGAGTACTCGCAAGGTGTATAAACCCCAACTAAAGTAATGTATCTTAAAGGGGCCTCTACGTGTTGGATCTATGTCCCCACGCAAGCTTTCCAACAGGATCGGCCTTTATGCCGTGATTTCCTGCAGGAAAGATACAACATAATAATAATATCAGCCCTGCCCTGATGAATTCATTTACTGATAATATGTTTTTTTCTAGAAAATTCTATTGTTTGACGATCTCACATAAGTCTCGATTTATTAATCCAGTGTGGTAGTGTGAAGAACTTAAATTTGATATAATACAGGTTTGATACCTGACGCTCGTTGGAGCTGCTAACTGACAAGTGACAGTAGAGAGTGCAACTAAACGGCAAAGCGATTAGCAATCGCAGAACTACCGTCCTGAGGTCTTGAATTCAAATCCGGGATTGAGCAAACTGATATTGGATCTTATGCTCAGTATTGGCTTGGAATTTGGTCCCAATATAGCGTTAGTCTCTCTCTATCCCATCATGGGACGATATAGACATAGCGAAAATTTGGTGCTTTGGTTACGCCTGTTTTTGAATTGATTGATGGAAGACATGAATGTGTGAGTGTAACTTTTAAACACGTGTACTAAATACGCGCCTATTCGACGCGTGAAAACACTCCGTCTGTATATACTTTATATGCGTGTCATTCGTTTATCGGCGTTTCGATATGAAAAAGTTAATTTACAATTTTTTGATACAATTACCGATAAAGATAAAATAGATTTACGATCGTATTAGCTGTTTATAATATTTTGCATTTAATTAAATTGAACAAAATAAAGATTAAATATGAAATAATTAATATATTATCAAGTTTTGCTGGAAGTGTATGTATGAGGAATGTGAAGTCTAAAGTCTTTTTGAAAAACGGCCGTCCTTACCAATATTAATGAAAAGTGGGATGGTTTTCATTTTTATAATCAATAAGGGATTGACGTGTTTGGTTGGAATAAGACAGCATCACAAACCATGGAAAATACATGGTTCCTATTGAACTTTACTGTGAGTAAACACTTTCACGTGGATTTCTCTACTACAAACTATTAGCGGATAGACATTGAGAAGTACATTAGGTTGTGAAGCTAAAAATTAAGTCTTATGGGTTGTTTAAAAGGTACTCTTCAGGAACCAATAATCATTTTCATATTAATAAATTCCAACACGGATCAGTAATCTAACTGAAAACTTACATTCGTCTCCGTATATGAAAGCAATCTAACTTTGGCGAAGTGGACTCGTTACGCTTCTGCCTACCCTTTCGAGGTTAAGGGTGAGGTTATGTCGTGTTGTTAGTTGGAGATAATATATTGATTATTATATACGGCCGATCGTTCGCTGTTATCGCTTACGAAAATGTATTGCCATCAAAATGTTTGCAAACAAGGAAAACATATTTAAAAGTAGGTAAATAGCAATATAGATTATGATAAAGGACTAAAATATAATCAAATAAAAAACGTTGTCTAATCAATATCCGCTCAAGTTAATGTAACGTCTTCGGATTAGTAACAGGAATCACATATCAATAATGTATATGGAATGTATTTTTAGTCAAGGGGCTTATATAAACACAGTTCATATTTGTATGTATATTGTATAATTCAGACGTTTCTAGAGTGGGGTACGACCCCCCCCCCCTAGCCTATGGCGAGGACTGGATGTCGATTGTCTGATGACTACCAACAGACAGCAATAACACTACCTAAACATTGTTTTATTAACCGCCAACGCAAAAAGACGGGTGATGTGATCGAGATGCCTACTGGCTATAATTTATGAATGTATTCAGACGTCTACGTGTAGATAGATGATGCTCGAAACCCAATAGTAAAACTAATGAAAATTAAATGAAAAATAAAATTAAACACGACATAAAAAAAATCCTTTAAAAATTGAAAATAAAATTGTCCTGTTAGTTTATTAAACGTATTTATCTAATAAAATTTTTAGCGCTAAACAAGTATTTTCATCTTTTTAGGCCAGGGTCGTTTCTTTTTGTTTTTTTTTTTTATAAGTCCGGTGTGGCGGTATGCTGCCGTTTGTAGCCGTTTGCAACCTATTAAGATGTATAATGTCAAGTATTTACATTGACCATTACATGCGAACCGGAACTAATATAGCCCGGTTGACAGCAGGATGTTCTCATAATTAATTATTTACATATAATTAAAAGGGTTTATGGTGATGTAATTTTAACAGCGTCCGTACTTTTTAACACCATGAGTGAGTGGAAATGAAATTATTCTGGTTTAATTGTCCCTTCTACTGTTAGAGAGGGAAAAACTAATTGTTTTGGACCTGGATTGGTCGATACCATGGCGTTTAGTGCTACAACAGGTATCAAACCTGACCTACGTCGCATGACTTGCATTACAGTGTAGAGATCGTAGTAAGTGATTTTGAGGGTATTTACAACTAGAGCGTAGAAAATTCTCCAAATCTGAAAGCTAAGAAACGAAACATTTTATTTACAAACGTAATAAACATTTACTTATAACGTCTCTTACATTTCTAAAAGTTAAAAAGCGGTAACCGCGAAACTAACGATAACAGTTTAATATAAAATTCATAAGGGTCAATAAAGCTGTTGCAACTTTTGACAAGTTTAATCTGTTGTTCTCGGTGTGGTAAAAATTACGTGTCATGCGCGTTAAAACATTGCGCGAGCGCCGCCGCGCGGCCTGCGCGTTAAGGGACGGGTATTGCGAAATAAGTTGTAATGTTGTATTTTTTTGCCTTGTCATTTACTATAGCTGATAACTAGCGTCTCCGGGTTGCGAATTATAATCAGTTTTACTGACACATCGGTACTTAAAGTCTCAAGTATTTATGTATAGTTTTTTTTTTATATTCGAAGACCAGATAATAAACTGAAAACTAATGAAAAGTCACCTGATAAAAGCCTACTGCTGCTCATGAATACCATGTTTGTAACCGTGAGGCATAACTACGGGCATGAATACTACTATTGGCATTCATAGACAGTAGATCAATCCACTATAGTTTTTTTTATCTAGACAACACTAATTACAACGTCGTTTTACTACTTTTAGCATTGGAAGAAAGGAAAACATTTTTGGTGAAATATGATATGTTGCTTTTCACTTAATGTTAAGAACGAAAATACGTTTCGAATGCCGTGCTATCCCTTAACAAATGCGTCGGTTGTGTAGATATGTTTCCGCGGGAACCAGGAGTGCGGGTTCACACCTCGGCCGCTATATATCGCGGCCGGCGCGCCGCTGCGCCGCGACACCTCCATGCATAACATTATCAGCGGAATCATTAGTGAAACGCGAACGCGGATGGCGCACCGGGGGCTCCGCGCTGGTTATGGGACCCTGGTACATCATTTTAATGCCAATCGAGCAAAACACCTGATTGTGATTGCCATTGCTGATTACGAAACGCACGCAGGGTTGTTAAGTTTTAATGAAAAGGACCAGTAAAAGTTTTAAAGGTTGCAGGTGGATTTACTACACTATAGTACAATAATTGCCAACAACACTATAACTGACCTGGTTTCTCATAACTATCTTGGAATATAAGCGAAATCAGTTTGACTCGTGATATCTCACGGGTTTTAGGTGCCTCGTTCATAATTACCAATTAATAAACATTCATATAGTTTAATAAATAAATAAAAATATATAGAGGCAGCTACCATACTAGATATTCCCGAACAAATTCTGCTTAAACAGTTTTCTTTCCACGGTTTACTGACTACGCTAAACCAACTCTTAACACAGGTAATGTAAACATAATGCTAACAGGAGTCCTGCTGATTATCACAATTATGGCGGCCTACTAGCTATACACTGTCTGTTTCCATAACGAGCCAGAATTTCGTATTTTTCGTTCTGTTTTACTTCGGTTTCTAATAAACTGGGCACAGGATATATCTCACCATCATCCCTACAAGCCTCCCACTTGACTCTTGAATTGCTTTGTACCCGCGCATTTCTAGGTGTCTCATGTGTGAGAGTCCGCCTGAGTAGGTACCGCCGCTATGTCTACTTCTGCCAAACAGCAGTGTGTAGTCACTGTTGTGTTCCGGTTGGAAGAACATTGTAGCCAGTGTAACTACTGGACATAATAAGATTTAACATTTCGAGTCTCAGGATGGCGAGCGCAGTGGAATACCAAATAATACTTTGTAATTTAATGTGTTGGATGGTATTTATGTGCGGTCGTATCGCTTACCATCAGGTGAACGACAAGTTCGTCTGGTCAATCAAAGCAATTAAAAAATAAATAAGAACTCTTTCTACAATGTACTCCAACGTATCAGTATATTATGAATACACAATAAAGATAAAACAACAAATAACGTACAGCTCATCTTATCACGCGATTTGGTAATCGTGATGACGGAACTTTACGTATAAGAAAAAATATATAAAATGTTAAGTCACTGCCGTTTCGAAGGCATGTAACTATAATCTAAATCTTCAGATACCTTATCCGTAAATAAAGTCGGAAACGCAACGCTGATAACATAAATTACACCTTCGTAAATAATCAATGGGCTAGTACTAACTGCTAAAGTAAAAACAAGGCAACGGTTCCTTGCAGTTCATACATAAAACGTTCATCATTCATAAATACCTTATGGAATAAGATGCAGGGAAAAATTGTGGAAGGCGGAAACATTTTATTGAACAGCTTCTTTTATAGTGGGTTGGTCGCCCGCTTCTAGTTTTGTAAGGCCTCATTAATCTTAAGTCACTTACATGGAATACCAGTAGGAGGCTATCAAACAAACCTTTGGCGGTGTGCAATGCCGAATGACATTTCAATCATGAGAAGTTTTTTTTTGTATGTAGGCAACGCTGCAGTTAACACCTGGGGATACCTGCAAATGGTATACTGGAATCTCCCGGCTTAGGGGCTGCCAAGAATCGGTGGAAAATTTGGAAGGAAATGGGGGAAAAAGAAGGAAATATTCGCGTGCCCTTTAGGTCTCCATGTTCATTTAAAACCAAGAGGCATACGAGTACATACTGGACTGTGTGCCTAAGGCCGCGACAATGGCCCCCTGTGCATAGGCATACATACGCGTGCATTCGCTGTGAAGATCGAGTGCACAAGAATTGTCTCGGGAGGGGGGAGAGGTGAGGTAAGGAGGACTATGAATAGTAGAAAAGCATTTGTAGGCTAGTCTAAATCTAGCACCCGCCGAAACTCCTCTTCATGAGGTCAGCGCAACAAACTTTGTAAATCATGTTGCAGAAACATGGTTATTTTCACGCTCGAAACAAGACGTAAACACCGCCTGTCGAAACTATTCCAACTGAATTATAAGCTAGAAAAAAATATTGCAACTAATTGCGCAACACATTATAGATAACATCGCATAGCTGGTATCAGATAAACTTTTCGGAAAAAACAATTTTTCTACTGCGTGTCTTTGAAGTCTTAAAGTCAATTATTATCAAGATGTATTTTTTTAAATATTTAATGAATAATGCTGTATAACTAATTATAATCAAACTTAAATCCTTTTCTCAATATTTAACCATAACTAAACTTAAACGAGCTACTATTGCAACGAGTATTATGGTTTATAAATAACGCAATTATGAAAATAAAAGACAATTCTTCGCTTTTGAAACGTCGAAACGCACCTTTAGAACTCAAATGACCTTACTCAAAAAAGGGGTATTTGTAGGAATGCACAAAAAAGACACGAAAATTATTTTTAACTGCTTCAATACGGTACTCTAGAGAGTGATATTCCGCACTTCGCTGAAGTCCCGAGGCTGGTCTTCCAGTCCACAGGGCACCCAATTACCATCATACACACATTTACATGGGGAATGGTTATTTTATTCAGCGCATGATTAGTTGCCACTCTCATTACGCGAACCACTGCCGGCTCCGGTTTTATTTATAAATAACATGTATTTACTATAACGGGGCTACAGCGTCTGATTGGTCTAGACTCTAGACCTTCTGAGCTCGGTTCCCTGAACCCCAACGTCCATGATGTGGGATTTACAAACTCTTTTAATATATCAATGATATTGATAGCTCGGTAAGAAAATTCTCCGAATTTGGAAATGATTGGTGGATTTATAAATTGTGAAATACTCTGATCTAGTTGCGTATTACGGCGGTCTTGCGGTGATTTAATGAGTTTTATCGATTATCAGTGATTGGTTTTAATGAGAAAATATACACAAGGGGTTCTTGTCGGATACAGGGATAATGTTATCCCTGTCGTGTATACTCTGGCAGTGGGTTGACAATACCTATCCATTTGATATATTGTCGTAGGGTTACGAATTAGAATGGTTTCAATATCTTAAAAGATTATAAAATGACCTATATTTAAGCTTACCCACTGATATACTTATCCTTAAGCTAACAAAGACCACAAATAAACATGATTGTCTCCAATTTCCACTAACAATGCCTGTTAATGCCTAATTACCGCTGACCGAAATAAGGAAGTGAGACACGTCGTGTTCTGAGACGATTCCTCACCTCCCCGCACGCCCCGCAATCCCCGGCCTCCCATCTCCACTCTCCCACTGTTGATGCTGTGATCTAATTAATTCCAACGCGAATACTACCAGTGAATGTAATTCGTGGTATTATCGAGAAACTTGTGAGTTTGAAGTTTGAGTGATGGTCACTGAGGGTCCTAGATTTCTATGCCGGCAACTAACATTGTGCCAGCATTATTTTATTCCGGTTAGAACACTGAACAGTCTTATTGCTAGACTTTAGTAATGTAAGGTTTGGGTATGGTATGGGTATGGGTACTAAGCAGCTTAATAATATAATAATATCAGCCCTGTATTATATACTTGCCCACTGCTGAGCACGGACCTCCTCTACTACTGAGAGGGATTAGGCCTTAGTCCACCACGCTGGCCTAGTGCGGATTGGTAGACTTCACACACCTTCGAAATTCCTATAGAGAACTTCTCAGATGTGCAGGTTTCCTCACGATGTTTTCTTTCACCGTTAAAGCGAACGATAAATTCACAAAGAATACACACATGATTTTTTTAGAAAAGCCAGAGGTGTGTGCCCTTGGGATTTGAACCTGCGGACATTCGTCTCGGCAGTCCGTTCCACACCCAACTAGGCTATCGCCGCTTGCAGCAAGCAGCTTGCTCGTTGCGTTTTTCATTAAAGTGCAAAATGTTATCACAAAGGCGGTATTGCGATGTGATTAATTCGCATACATTTTAGTTTTAGTTGGCTTTAAAATTAAGTCAAGAAATAATTAATATGTACCCACGTATTTTTGCATTGGTAATAGGAATTAAAATAGGTAATTCTTCATATCAGATTTATACATATAACATGAAAGCAACATTATGGATGAAACCCACAATGTCATTACTCATTAGTAGGTACCTACAATAATAAATTTTACATTTATGTCTGAATAAGCATGACGCATTTTAAATTCGATTAATTTATTCATTTTCGTGTATTAGCAACAATCGTTATGCAAATAGCGCCAAATATTTAATCACTCAATTCACTTTGAAAATATTTTATTGTATGCATTAATTAGTCGAGAATATTGATTTATACATTTCGTATATATCGTTTCATTTTCTCAAAATAACAACTTAAACAATTTATTTATTTCATAGCTTTATTGTACACCATATACAAAACACTGTGCTTAATATGAAAGAAATGAAGGCTGAAAGGAGTTACAATTGGAGGTACAAATTTATTAAGGGTTATCAAAGCGTGATATCATCATCATCATCCTCTATTTATTATTTAGTTCTATGTCGTCCTTTGCGAGTTGTCACGTCGGTTCGAGTTGTTTCGAGAGGCGATGGTAGCGCTGGTGGTCAGATAGTTGGGACGTCGCCCACGCTCGCCACTCGACCTCACCACTTATAATTTAATTTCATACAAACTTCATAAATACACGCATCCTTCTTCGCACTAGTGATGTACTGTAATCAACTATAATGAAAAGTTGTTAAAGGAATCGGAATTTTATTTAAAGACTAGCTTTTGCCCGCGGCTCCGCCCGCGTTATAAAGTTTTTCAGGCTAAAGTTTTCCGTTATAAAAGTAGAAGTTTCCCGGGAGCCTAGGTTCTTCCCAGGGTCTCAAACTGTCTCCATACCAAATTTCATCTTAATACGTTGGGTAGTTTTTGAGTTTAACACGTTCAGACAGACAGATGCAGCGGGGGACTTTGTTTTATAATATATTTTTAGAACTTTTAAGTGGAACAATCCCGTCATACATCATTGTTGCATAACTTTAACCGTTTACGCAGCGCAGGCAACGGAAGCTCTCAAAACTAATAATTTTCCCCGTTTTTGCAACATGTTTCATTACTGCTTCGCTCCTATTGGTCGTAGCGTGATGATATATAGCCTATAGCACTCCAGGAACAAAGGGCTACCCAACACAAAAAGATTTTTTCAGTTCAAACCGGTAGTTCCTGAGATTAGCCATTACTGTTCCGCTCCTATTGGTCATAGCGTGATGATATATGACTTTGAGCACTCCACAAGCAAAGGACTATTCAACACAAAAAGAATTTTTCAGTTCGAATCGGTAGTTCCTGAGATTAGCCATTACTGCTCCGCTCCTATTGGGTATAGCGTGATGATATATAGCCTATAGCACTCCACGAACAAAGGGCTATCCAATGCAAAAAGAATTTTTAAGTTTGGACCGGTATTTCCTGAGATGAGCCATTACTGCTCCGCTCCTATTGGGTATAGCGTGATGATATATAGCCTATAGCACTCCACGAACAAAGGGCCATACAACGCAAAAAGAATTTTTCGATTTGGACCGGTAGTTCCTGAGATTAGCGCGTTCAAACAAACAAACAAACAAACAAACAAATAAACAAACAAACAAACTCTTCAGCTTTATATAATAGTATAGATATTTTATATTAAGTCATCAATACTGTAAAAAGTTTTAGCATTTTTAAATAATTATATTATTATTGCAGGAAATTTGCAAAAACTATTTTTCGCAAAGGCATCAAGTGGTTAGCTTTTATACTATTAACGTTTTGAAAATGGTTTCGTTCGATCGGTCGACACTTTAGAAAATGTATGGTGCTGTATAATGTCTATATACAAAATATAAATTATGAGACAACAATGAACATGCCTTAAACGATAGATAAAATAATAAATTAACATTGTGCGCTGTAAATTTTTTTATTCCATAAAAAGGATAAGCTCTATTTTTATTCCCCAAAAGGATTGTATCGCGATCAAATCTAACATAAGTAATAGTAGTAGTTAAATGTTCACTTTTTTATATATATCGATAGCCCCCGCGCCTAGCACATCATTGACCGTCAGTCTGTGGGCATCAATTATTTAACCTTACTTAAGGTGCGGGTCACAAACATTGAGCTCTCGTCGGTAATTGAAGGTGGGGCCGCGAACTGACCTGGCCCCGCCGCTTACTCATACGCCCGCGCCCACGCTCCTCTTGCTTGTAATTCAATAAGAACTCATAAACTGAACTGTTTTGAAGCAACACTACTCACAGTACACCGGCTGTACTACTCTAAAGTAGGATCGACGTAGAATACATTTTCCAATCTGATTGTTTTCACAATTAGCCGTCTTAGATGGGATTCACATCCCGGTTAATATTACTACTAAAACGCGCTTTTCCCAATTTAAAAGTCGAATCGAGAATGTCCAGTAAAAAGTCCATTTCCTTTCTGTTCAAACTTAAGAAATATGTTGTTAGGTACTAGTAGTACCCTTGTATATGGAAGATCTAATATCTCCTCAAGCAAGTTAAATGTAAGATTACTATCTATTGCATCTCCATTCAATAAATAACAAAACAATACCAAAATAATACGGATAATTATTTTTCTTCAATCGATTAGCAATACATAAAGTTATGTTTAACGATACTGTTTTGTAAAATAACAATAAACCTGTAAACATGTGTAACATAAAAATATTTGCACAGGCTTTCGCAATAGAAAACATAACTATTGAAACTATAATGAAGGTATGGATAAATAATAGTTTATTCATTCCTTCATTATAGGTACGTACCTAATGAAGTCATTATAGATAATAACATGAAAACATTAGGCAATCGCTGGGTCGAGTCCTTAACAATATATATACTTTCCTGTACAAGATCCAGCAGTAGGCCTCTTCGACGCATTAGGCAGTGCTACGACAACCTCTAGCAAAAGTAACTACTTAATCAAAACAAATGTATTTTGCACGATTTTGGCAGGCGATTCTTGCTACTGCATTTTATAAAGTTAGTCATGTTGATAGGGGCTGAGACTCATAAAAAGGAGAAGGGATGGTTTGTGACACACTCACGACGTCTCACAATGCATTACTAGGCTTTAGGCTTGTTGATTTGCTAGAATCTACCTTTGAAAGATATAAATCGAATCTCGTTCGGTAACGTCTTACTTTTACTCGACATCGTGAAGAAGGGTGTATTGCCCTTCTTCAAGATGCACTTTTTTTGCATTAAACTTTATATAAGTTACGAAATGTAGATGATAAACAAACGTGAATTGCATCCGATAACATAGAAATATTATTTGCAATATTTAAGAATATGACATCAATTTTACAGATATTCTATATCTAGATATGCAAATATTGCGTAATATTTCATACATAACATAGATGGTCCATGAAAGTATGTACATAAATGATATATTCGGCGAATGCAAAGCAAGACGTGTTATTTGCAAAATAGATAGTTTACAGGAGAGCGCAAAGAAGGAAATGATGTGTTAATTATTAAATTTTTTAGTAAAATTTTCGATAGATTGTACTAGTGTATACACAAATATTTTAACATAAATTGATGACCATGATTACCTGACTAATATTAAGTGAAATATATATAATATAGAATATAATACCATCATACAAATAAAATAAGATGATATTTTATAAGTTGTAATTTTATTCGGAAATTCGCAAATGACCGTGTGTGCGTCAGTGCAGGATGTCCGCAGTCCCGCGCCAATGCTGCTAACGTTAATTATAAAAATATTAGCCTTGTATTATTACTGTCCCACTGCTGGGCTTGGGTCTCCTTTATTACTAAGTGGGAGTATGCCTTAGTCCACCACGCTTGTCTAGTGCGACTTTACTTACATGGCACCCATAAAATTTTTACATGGAGATATCTTAATGATTCTACTCCCACGCAATGTAAATTTACATTTATAGCATTAGCCATTTTTAATTACTTTTTATTAAATTGTCATATAACGGTGAAGGAAAAATCATGAGGAATTCTCTATAGGAATTTTCGAGGGTGTGTGAAGTCTACCAATCCGCAGTGGGCCAGCGTGGTGGACTAAGGCCTAATCCCTCTCAGTAGTAGAGAATGCCCGTGCCCAGCAGTGGGAAAGTATACAATACAGGGCTGATATTAATTGTCCTATTGTTGGACGCGATATCCTTCACAATGGAGAGGGGGTGATCTCCTATCTTCTAGATGAATGTAGGTACGTGTCACATATTAGTAAATTCTTATTTAAAACTTTCAGATGTGTAAATAAAACCTCTAGAAGATAACTACAATAGGAATCGGTTTCTTTAGCACGTGCCAAATTCGGTGCGAATGAACTCCTTTTATACTAACCAAACAAGTGTTGAATTAGTACGCGCGAGTTAACACAGATGTTAGAATACTTAAGGATTGACTCATTTTTAGCAATTTTAACACGTAGTCATATCAAGGCTAAACGCTAACGTAGCTC
The DNA here is from genome assembly GCF_014839805.1 of Manduca sexta. Classification (NCBI taxonomy): domain Eukaryota; kingdom Metazoa; phylum Arthropoda; class Insecta; order Lepidoptera; family Sphingidae; genus Manduca; species Manduca sexta. The sequence continues at coordinate 17,098,789 of NC_051138.1, forward strand.
TGGATAGCAACTGTATTCGAGATATAAGTTAACGATCGCAAAATCCCATTGATACGATTTCATTGTCAATTAGATTTATTTAAATGAAACATTTCGGTATAATAGTAATACGACTTACCGATCGTTAACTAATAGCGCCAAAATCGTCCCAGGTACTCGAACTTGTCGACACGAGTAACACCATCGCAACTGTTCAAACACTTTTCTTTAACGTGACATAAGTAAATGAAAATAGACGACATAGTAACCATTTTCATTTCATAGACAATAGTTGTTAATTCTTAATCGTTTTACTAAAAAGGTATCATATTTTTCAAGCTAACGATGACTGATATACAAAACTTTAAGTGGTCCAATAGGCTAGTGTGAAAGAGAAACACTTTTATTCCCGCATTGAAATCTATGTATGCTGATCAGTGGCGAGGGGACTATATAACCCGCCGGCTTCCCTTACGTAATTCAGGTAGAATCTATCGCTAGAACAATTGCCGGATCGCATTCATGCACGTAAGTTCTTATATGTTGTCTCAGGTTTCCTTTCGGAAAATTTCACTCTTCACCACTGATGCTGGTTGAACTAAATCTTACTTGTGTGCTTGGAAGCGTTAGCTTCGAATATTCTGAAAATTCTTTACTATTGGGTAACTACATAATTTCCGAGTGCTAATGGCTTCGGTTTACCCGACATAGAATTTTAATTTTGTAGACTCTAAAAACTAGTGGTAACTAGTTTATTTTATTTCTTTTTTCCTGCCAGCCCGAGCTGGCTTCTTTGTTTACATTATAGTCTTTCGTTTATTTTATGTCCAATATAAAATTTCTTTAGTTTTATAAGCGACTTTATTTAAGTTATAATTAAATATTCTTATGTCCTTTGACTTATCATAAGTGCAACGCCTACGCAATAAAGAAAACATTTATATTTTATTTATATCTACTTTATACTGTTATATAAAGCTAAGAGTTTGTTTGAACGCGTTAATCTAAGGAACTACGATTAGCGCGTTTTTCGTACGTGTGTTCTAATTGAAAAAATCTTTTAGAGTTGGATAGCCCTTTACCGAGAAAGGCTATATGCTATATAGCATCACGCTATACCCAACAGGAGAAGAGCAATAATGAAAAATGTTACAAAGAGGAAGAACATTTATTTCTGTTTGCGTGCGCTGCGTAGACGGTTAAAGTTACGCAACAATCATGTATGACGGAAATGTTCCTCTATAAAAGTTCTAAAAAATATATCATAAAACAAAGTCTCCCTCCGCACCCGTCTGCTTTGTGATGGCGCTAAATTAAAAAACTACGCAATGGTTTGTGATGAAATTTGATAATATGTGTGTAGTTTGAGCCCTAGGAAGGACGTGGGACACTTTCTATTCTGGGAAAGTATACTTAGTCTGGCCATAAATACTGTTACACTTAATTATAAAAAAATATTACATTTGAATTTCGAATCTGTCATTTTTATACGATTGTTCATTGTGTTTTCTCATTTTGGCGCCAATACATTGTAAAATATTTTGCGATATTAAAATGGTGTGGGGTGATAAAGAGAACCGAATCGCTGTGATAGCATTACACAAAGTAGGTATGGAGCCAAATGCAATTTTTAAAACTCTCCATACACTTGGTATTAGTAAAATGTTTGTGTACCGGGCTATTAATAGGTACAATGAGACCTCCTCTGTTTGTGACAGAAAAGATCTGGCCGTCCACGTAGTGTTCGTACGAAAAAGGTGGTCAAAGCAGTAAGGGAAAGAATTCGAAGAAATCCTGTCCGAAAGCAAAAGATTTTATCTCGGGAAATGAAGATAGCACCTAGAACCATGTCGCGTATTTTAAAAGATGACTTAGGACTTGCAGCCTATAAGAGACGCACTGGCCATTTCTTAACTGATAATTTAAAGAAGAATAGGGTGGTAAAATCGAAACAACTACTGAAGCGGTACGCAAAGGGAGGTCACAGAAAAATTTTGTTTACGGATGAGAAAATTTTTACAATTGAGCAACATTTTAACAAACAAAATGACCGTATTTATGCTCAAAGCTCTAAGGAAGCTTCCCAATTAGTCGACAGAGTGCAACGTGGACATTATCCGACTTCAGTGATGGTTTGGTGGGGTGTTAGCTATGAAGGAGTGACTGAGCCATATTTTTGTGAAAAGGTATCAAAACATCGGCACAAGTGTATCAAGATACCATTCTTGAGAAGGTAGTTAAGCCCCTTAACATCACCATGTTCAATAACCAAGTATGGTCCTTCCAGCAAGACTCGGCGCCGGGTCATAAAGCTCGGTCCACGCAGTCTTGGTTGGAATCGAACGTTTCGGACTTCATCAGAGCTGAAGACTGGCCGTCGTCTAGTCCCGATCTTAATCCGCTGGATTATGATTTGTGGTCAGTTTTAGAGAGTACAGCTTGCTCTAAACGCCATGATAATTTGGAGTCCCTAAAACAATCTATACGATTGGCAGTGAAGAATTTTCCCATGGAAAGAGTGCGTGCTTCTATTGATAACTGGCCTCATCGTTTAAAGGACTGTATTGCAGCCAATGGAGACCACTTCGAATAAGCTTTTTATATTTTTAATTGTTTTATATTTATGTATTAAACTGACACACTGTAAAAGTAATAAATGTTATTTGCAGTTAACAATTTTCTTTTTTCTTTATTACAATATTTATGGCAAGACTAGGTATAGTGAGCAGCACAAGCAGCTAGTCAAAGATTACTATCTTTCTCACTAAACAGATACATTGATGTGTATGTATGTATTATACATTTGTTTTTATTTTTACTATCATTATTATTTTCTTTTGTATGTATGTAATATGTAGGTATATATTATACGTGTATTTATGTATGTAATGTTTATAAATTATTTGTTTTTTTTTTTTTTATTTATTAATATAATATAATCTACTGCACTACCCTCTCTTTCTTTTTCTCGTTTTTATATCCATCCCATGGTTGTCTGGAAGACATTGCCTAGAGCGATAAGACCGCCATTTGTACATGTGCCGTTTTTTTTTGTTTGTTTGTTTTGTTTTTGTGTGTGTTTGTACAATAAAGAGTAAAATAAATAAATAAATAAATAGTGAGCCTTTTATTCCGGAAAACTCTTTCATGCGGTCGAAGCCGCGAGCTAAAGCTCGTATTGTATATAGTTGGAGAACATTTCCTACGTAATAACATATGGTGTCCATAACTGGCACTCAAAGGAGGAAAACTACAAGGACACAGTAATACGCGGTTATATCTTAAGTAAAAGTAAATTATAGTTTCTTATAAAATTATTTTTAGAATGCTTAATTCTAAAATTTTGCTTAAATTAAAAATGTTGCTTAATTTCCAATTTACTCACATTCTTAAAAATAGTCGAGCTATTGACATATTTATTTGCAGAAAAAAGATTATCTGGACTACAGGGGTCTCCCTGTCTCATAGAAAAGTAAATAAAAAGATAACTAGCAACTGAAGATTTCCGGAGACATAAACAACCCTTTTCTCCCCCAAATTCTTGTAATTAGGGGCATTAGTAATCGGCAACAACACACGATTTGCTTATTTACCGTTGCTATAAGGAAAAAAGTATAAAAATAACATTGATTTGCATTGCTGAAAGCAATTGAGTACACATATGCCTCGCATTTTTACGATATCCTACCGTGTAGACGTATTTCTATACGGTAATAAGTTTGTTAACTCGCTTGCGTCAGCAGGCATGGCTCTGCCGTGGCCCGCACGTGTAAACCTTGTATATATGGCGGCGATGTGACATTTAAACAACAGTGGATTAGTATCGCGACAGTGTACACGTTGTTATGGCTGTTCAAGTCGAATCGCAGGCTGCGGAGGTTCGGGAGTGATGACAGAATGTATCACCGGATAGTATTCGTCTGGGGTAATTCTAGATGAAGATTTTAAGAAAAGGTAATAACTGAAATTGGTCCTTCAGGTGAGTGGCGTAGGCTGTATCCAAGGGTGCTAGGGTCAGTCTCCGGTGACAGGAGGTTGTTATGCATGGTTACTTTGTTCATATTACAATGATGACTGGGAATATCTCGGCCCTCCGAAAAAAATCGGCGATGAAGGAATGGCGTTGCTATTTGCTTGCCTCCTTCGATCAATATTATAGTATTTTATCTGATTTACCATTTTTAACCAATGTGAAGTTCTTGTCGAGATCTTTTGTCTATGCTATAAACTTCAGTAGTTAATCAACAATACAAAAATGTTAACGTAGTTTATAAAAGCGCTTTTGCTGGCAGTTTCGGCCGCGTGACAGTTTTTCTCAGAATGAAAGCCCAATTATCCTATTTTCCCAGATAAAAGAAACCGTATATTAAACATATATTCACAAAGGATTTGGCTTACGCGTGTATACCAAATTGAATCTAAATAGCGGGTTTTGGTGAACACTTTAACAATGGTATTATCAACTTATATTGGTCAGTACCAAGCATGAAGTTTAGAATTTGTGCCCGATATGACGTTACACCCTTATTATATGGGATGGAATGATTGATAAATATTTATGGGCTGGTTGTATCACTACCTACCCTTTCAAGGAAAAGATTTGACGTGTTTTTTTTAATTAACTTTTGCTTGCGGTTCCGCGCGTGTTAATGTCGGTGTCCTACATGAAGGTTCGTTTCTACGATAATAAGTAGACTGAAACTCAGTAACAGTATGGCATGGCACTAGAGTTATTTTTTTCATAATCCGAGTATTTCCAGAATTTAGCGCGTTCAAATAAAAAACAATACATCATATTTTCAGCTTTATATTGTTTAACATGATAGATATTGTATCATTAGTAGGATAATGGAGTTTCAAGTGCCCCATGCACAATATAGAAACTTCCGAATATTTAAGATAAAATCTGACTAAGAATGCTAATCTGTCCTGCTTTAAAATTTATATTTGTACCTATCTACGGTTAAAATTCCTATAACGAATACTATAACGTAGCCTTTACGCCCTTGCTACAAAAACTACAATCCTTACAGTATCAATTATGATGCTTGGCAATAAATATAGATATTGTAATAAAGATCACTGAGAGGCTCTCACACACACGCTGCACGCCTCTCATGATTGGAAGGTTCTAGATGTCTACTAATCGAGTCACCTTTCGTAGTCTTATGCGGGTCATTGGGCCAGCAGTTTCCATCTTATAAGATAAGCTTGCGTTCAAATATGTCAAAAAATCCACTTTGTGATTACCGATGGCTAGATTACCAGCTCTATCAGAACGTGACGTTGTGATGTTTGCATTCTCCAAAGCGCCGTATCTCGCGTTTGTTGGTATTGAGAGCATGGGAGATAAGATATTACGTATAGAGAAATACATATTGTAAATTTAAGACGAAGAAATGGCGGGTCTTTCATCACTGATTAAGACGTGCCTATGATTTTGACTGCCTCGGTGGCGAAGTTGTAATTGTACAACTACCGCGCTGAGTTCCTGGGTTCGAATCCCGGGTCGGGCCAAAACAATTGTGACTGGGTTTTTCCACCTTAAAATTACTCAGTCGAAGCTCGGAGTCAGGAAGTCGGAGGTGTGATACCCCCATGCCTCGGAAAGCACGTAAAGCCGTTGGCCCTGCACCTGATCTCTCCCCGGTCATGTCACACCGGATAAATATATATTATATTATTCTATAATATTATGTTTGACAACATATACTTACAATTGATTTTTTCCATATTATAGTTTGTTGTGTGTTTTTATAAAGCCTAATGCGTTAAAAAAGTTAACTAAAATATCATTAAAGGTTAAATTATATTTTCTTGTTTATTTGAGTTCCGTAAGTAAACGGTAAAAACTTGTCGCGTCATCGTAAGAGGACTTTATACTTAATGACATACATTTATAGGGGCTGCAGACAAGATCTCCTTCTAGAATCGTTAACTCGAACAGAAAACAGAAATTGTATGGGAAAGACATATCTAGCAATAAATCTATAGAAAGACGTCTTGGATCTTAGTTATAGCCCCTGTGCACCTGCAATTCGCCGACTTTATATATGTGTTATGATATTAGAGGGGACGATCCAATGAACTATATAAGGCAAAACAAAAATAATTGTGACTGGGTTTTTCCACCTTAACAAATTACTCCGTTACAACTCGGAGTCAGGAGGTTGGCAGTGTGATACCCCCGAACCTTCGGAAGCTAGTAAAGTCGTTGGTCCTGCGCCTGATCTCTCTACAGTCATGTCGGATTTTCGACTCATCGGGCTATGAGAGTGAAGGAACAGAGAGTGCACCTGTGTATTGCGCACATGCTTGTGCACTACAATATCTCCTGCGTACTTGGCTGATTTCCGTGGACATAGGCCGCCGCGGCTGAAATTCGGCTAGGAAGGAATCAGATCAAAATCAATGAGGCCACAAATTCAGGCCCAAACTAACACAATTAATTATAACATTTTACTTCACCTGTATTGGAAATAAATTCAGAATTTTAGGATGCGCATCGTAACTACACGACCCATAAAATAATCAACAATAAATACTATAATTGCTACCAAAGAATCAGTTGAATATAATTTTATCCACAAAAAAATCAACTTAGCGTAGGTACATGCGGGAAAACAATATTAACATTATCCTTGTAATTAAATATTGCTCAAAAAATATGGATTACATAGTATTATGGAATTTCCTCCTTTTATCTCTGTTATTGGGGATATGGATATTTTATTTTCATTTGTAATTTATTTTATTACAATAATTTATTAGTCGGTCGGTTTTATATCGGATTATCACTTTACAGTTCCGGCGACTTATAAACATTCTAAGAATAATATCTGCTGCATTTTTCTAAGCGATTTATCGATCTGTTGTAAGACCTAAGCTATCTTGCACTTCATAACTTCGGTACAAGACATATCTAAGTATACGGGTATTTTAAGTACTTAATTTTATACGGAACTTCGTAGGAATATCATATTCAATGGCATGTGCCTTGACGAAGCCCGTGCGATGTAATTCAACATGAATTATATATCTTGTACAAAAACTAAACATAAATAATTAATGTGATAACATAATTATCGCAAACAACATAATTCTCAGCATTATACGCAATTTTTTATTTGATGTTCGATAAGTAATTGTCACGTTTTTTAACATATTCATAGTTATATTCACACCTGTGTTTCTGATAGGTAGACAGAAGTGACTATGAAGCTATCTTATTTTTGTATGTATATTGTATTTATTGTGTAAGGGCGGACTTAATGCTGAAGGCGTTCTCTACTATTCAATCCTTGACGGCACAAAGACAAAACATAGTAAGTACTTATCTGATTTAAAACGTAGTATCGACATGACAAGGCTAGACAGTGGCATGCGTTATGACACTAAACACTGAAAACAATTGTTTATACATAGTGAGCCCTGTACACGTAATGAAATCAATTAAATAGACAGAAACATAAAAGTCGGAATTAATATAACTTTTACCACCTATACGGGTGTAAAGAGTGCTCCAGCGGTTCAGCGCTTTCATTTGTTTCATGGTTTCTCAGTACCTGATGTTATAACTACCTAAGCGGCGTGATTGTATTATTACAAAAAGTTGCTCTGATGCCCCGGCTTCGAATCACGGGTCGGGCAGAGTATCGGTGGGTTTTCTACTCATCATCAGCCCGGAGTGTGGAATTTGTGCCCGATGCAGCATTAGGAGCGCCCTCTAACACATCATGGAAAGGGAACACAGCGAAAAGTGGGTGTTAAGGTTGCATCTCTGACTAACCATTCTTAAATAAAGGTTATCTATACACCGTATAAAAAAATGCAATTTGCGAGACAAAACACTCTTGAATTTCGAACGCATTAGGAGACAATTAAAATTTACTAATTAGTCCATTGAAATGTTACATTTTTTAGGCCTTACCTTGCGTTTTTTAGAGGACGCAATTTTATTTTTAGAAGTGTAGGGGGGGTCAGTGTTAAGCTAAAAACCAAGTTTGTGGGTCGCCACCCTTGTCCCACGGCCGCCATCTTGGTTTGAAATGGTTTTACGATGTATCTCTTAAACTATTTATCTGACAAAAAAAATTATAAACATTTTTGTTGCAAATTAAATTCTCTACAACTTTGGTCTAGTAACTTTTGTCGTAGAACTATAAATAAAAAGTTATAAGCGAAAATGTTAAAAAATTCAATGTTAAGCAATGTCCATTGCAACGTCATCAAAACCTGTGTTTATAAGGTTCATAATACGTACAACACAAACCCGCGGTTGTCGGCTTGTACGCGAATTACTTGGATCCTGAATCGCTTTGGGACAGATGAAGCAATTGCTTAACATTTTTATAATTTTTGTCAGATAAATAGTTTAAGAGATACATCGTAAAACCATTTCAACCCAAGATGGCGGCCGTGGACAAGGGTGGCGACCCCACAAACTTGGCTGTAGCTTTACACTGACCCCCCCTACACTTCTAAAAAATAAAATTGCGTCCTCTAAAAAACGCAACCCCAAATGTAACTTTTCAATGGACTAAATATATGTATCTATGCCATTCGGTTTAGCTTAATTTGTTAAGGCATCGAAGCTCAGAGAACCTGGGTAACTTATACGATTATGTACGTCACACTAGGTTTGCTGGTGGTTTCAGTCCTCACTTCTTATCTATAACAACATGTTTGCCCATTAGAGGTGAAATTTTTCTTACCATAGAATTAATAGTTCCAAAAATTGCCGCGTCCAAACGAATATACAAACATACTATTTAGCTCTTTCTTGTAGTCGTAGTATAGATAAGAATCATTTTAATATAATTTATGCATGTATATATTTTTTCCAAAATGCAAACTCAATAATGAACACGCGAAAAATTATCAATATTTGGTTAAGATTAAAAGGATTGCTGTCATGATTACACTACATTACAACTCGTAATATTGAAATGGGAAATTCTTCTTTAAAATACCTATATTTGTGGTGTTATTTGTTTAGCATTAAGCCCGTGTACTAACATTTGAAAGTCTGTTGAATAGCAAATTTAGAACAACTGAAATGCCTAAAAACGTTCGTGTTCGGGCAACTATGGAACATCAACGAACCTCGGAGATACAGAGTTACAATTACATTAGATTACAAATATATATATATATATATATATATATATATATATATATATATATATATATATATATATATATATATATATATATATATGCTATTATTACAAAGGTGAAACTGTAAGAAAGAAACTGCAGAGAATGTGAATAAAATATAAATATTTTATACTTAGTATTAAATAAAAAACGATATCTTAATCCTTCCAAATCATAAGTTTGTTATAAATTTTTACATAATTGTTTTTTCTTAAAACTTTCAGCTATGTGAGAGCAATAGTATAAAATGTATAGTATTTATATTTTTCGCATACGGATAGAGAAAGCGCCAGATTTCGTTCCCGGGAATAGGCTGAGCGGAGCTTCTATGCCGTTGAAAGACTTTCACGCTGGCAAAGCTTCGATGCGCCGAGCGCAAGCTAGAAATGTATAATTTTTTTCTGAATATAATTCGCTTTTATCTGACGCTACTTGAAATATAAACAAAATAGTTTTATCTTCAGTATCTCAAAACTGAACTTCAATTAGTTCTTTATAATTTTCCAAAAAATACTTCTAATAACTAAATAAAATAGCATTTAAATGACGGGCACTTAAATAAAAAAGAATTACATAATGCAATCAATGTTATTTAACAATAAACCGCATCCTTAGTTGAGCGTATTGGTAATGGCAATATCCCTAAGATTAAAGGCATTATAAATAAGTTATTACGTAGAAATTGAAGCGTTTCATAATAACTCAATTGCGGCGGTGTTTCAAGAATTCATATCAAAATAAACATAATTATAATGTTTATAGGTGGGAAATACCGCGTGCAATTTAAGTACAAAATATAACTTAATTTTAAAAGTGTTAATAATCAATTTTAATTAAACGTTACCGCATCAGTCTTTTCAAAAAATGTCCTGGATAAAGAAATATCTATTTGTTTATTCTTCCGTAATAGTGTGCAAGCAAAAAAATCGTAGCTAGTAAAATAGCTATCTATTGTAATCTGTAAGGTGTCTCGCAGACGTTTTCTCCAATCAAACTCATCAACAGATCATCAGAAATCAATTCATTTTAATGATAAAGTAATATTAGTTCGATGTCGCTATGTGTTCATTCTTGAGTAACAAGTTGAATAGGCGTGATACCTTAATGAGGACAAATTATGGGGAAAGATGAAGATTTATAAGGTGGGAACAGTGAGCGGAGTATATTACTGTAATTCAAATTTGGGTAATGGGACTTTTTTGAAGCTGTAATGGTGTTCGCCGTGAAAAGTGCGAAATACTGATCTCTTCATCTAGTTATAAAACAAACGTTCAAGATTAGAAACTGTTTATTTATTATGGCATTATAAAAGAGGATTATGGCAAAATGTCATCTTTAAAATCTAGTCCGATTAGTGGATAACATAAAGAAAACGGTGATTTGAATTGGTTCCAATTAATAAACTAAAAATAATATGAACAAATATTTACAAACCGTTTGTTATATAAACAATGGGACTACATATCAATATAATATACATATATGTTCGCAAAACTTGTTATTTCCTTAACACGGCTCATTTTGTGTTGCGGTACAAATACAAAGGTCTTAGTGCACACGTCATTTGATATTATAAAAGTTATTTTTCATAGATAATTAGATAATACTTTTAAATAATAATAAGTAAATATTTCTAATTTATCTTTCTAATAACCTAATAATTTGAGAAACGAGACATCGTGGTCTGGCTATCTTAATATGACAAAAATGCATTACTAATGCACGAAACTCAGTGTTGTAAGTACAAAACAAAGTTTAAATAAATCCTAGAGCCGCCACTGTTTAAACAAAAACAAAAATACAAAACATTTGTCAAACTAATTATAAATGCAAACAGGTGTCTGGGTCTACAGAGTAGATATAAATAAATGGCACTGTTTTATTGTTTATTTGCACAACATAAGGCAAGTGATAGCTAACAGATCATTAACGTAATATGTTTTATGTTTAAAGCAATTAATGTAATGAGTTTTCTGTTTCTCGTTGCATTTTCCCTATAATATCTCCTTTTTTAATAAATTCTTGTAATATAAACAGCGAATTTTTCGCATTGTTCACCATTGCATCAACTGCGTAACAAACGTCAATTTTATTAGTAGATAACAAATAGTATATAGATAACCGATAATAAGACGCCGGTGGTGGTGTGTGGCAGCCGAGTCGGCCGCGCCGGCCGACTTGACGCGCAGAGCTTGCGGGCCGCGGGGCGTGGCCCGACGACGGAAAGCTCGCGCGCGTACTGGCTCGACCGCCGCCACAAAGTTCTCGGGGCGGAGTCTCTATACGGCGGTATAAAAGCGCTCTCCCGCCTCCGCGCCCGCCAGTTCACTCACCGCTCGCACACACGACGCACGCGCTATCCGCTACGAGTGTACAGTGATCAAAATGGTGAAGTTCGAAGGAGACTTCAGTATAAATTCGATTCTAATGAATCATGCCGCGTCCAAGCCGCCGGCTTCGCCCTCGCCGACGCTGTCTACGGACGCGTCGCCCTCCGAGCGGACCTCAGCGACTCCGAGCTGGACGTGACCGGCACCGAACCCGTCGACTGCACCAAACCCAAAGACGACGACAAGGACAAGAAGCACGAGAAACCCGCCTACAGCTACAACGCGCTCATCATGATGGCCATCAGGAACAGCCCCGAGAAGCGGCTCACGCTCAATGGAATCTACGAGTATATCATGACCAACTTCCCGTACTACAGGGAGAACAGACAGGGCTGGCAGAACTCCATCCGCCATAACCTCAGTCTGAACAAGTGTTTTGTGAAAGTGCCGCGGCATTACGACGACCCCGGCAAGGGTAACTACTGGATGCTGGACGCGTCGGCGGAGGATGTGTTCATCGGCGGCACGACCGGCAAGCTGCGGCGGCGGTCCGCGCTCAACGGCCGCTCGCGGCTGGCGTGCTTCAAGCGGCCTCTGTTCCCCGGCGCGGCGCTGCCCGGAGCTTACCCGCCGGCATCCTACTCGCAGCTAGTTGGGCTGTACTCTCAACTGCTGTACCAAAGGTACGCGCCAATGCAAATGAAGACCCCGCCCGTGGCCCCCAGTGCAGTGCATCCCGCGTTCCGTGACTCTGTGTCGTACGGCAGCCTGCCGTACTCCCCGGCAATGTACGAGCGGCTGCCATCGGCGCCGTTCCTCAGCCAGACGGCGCTGCTGCAAAGCGGTCCCCTCGCGCAGACGTCGGCCATGCTGGCGCAGACGTCGCCGCTACTACCACCGTCGCCGCCGATGCTGCACTCGCCTCCACCGTCGGGTTCGTCGAGTCCGGAGCTGCCGTCGCCTTCGCACCACGCCCTCACGCCGCACATCTACAAGCCGGTGACTGTGCTGACGCGGCAGTGACTCTCGCGATCTGATGCTGAGCCAGTAACAGTGTTCTGACGTTTTATTTATCTGTGATTTAGTTATTAGTGTGGGACCAGTGGACAGGTAATCTCCACAGTGCCACCGCCGAGCGTTAGCGAGCGCCGCGGTGCGCCGGCGCACAGCGGTGTCCATATCGACCTAGCATTCCGCTATTGTAAACACTTCCAAAGTTGTATATTTATTTAATATAGATAGGTTTAAGTTGAGAGTATTATAATAAAACTAAAGTATTGTTCGCCCTTTAAACATCTCTTTTATTTACCTCTATACTACTACGGCTTACCGGATCTTAAAGGATTTAAAATGAACTCTTAACATAAGTAAGTAGTCATGGCAATCTTCTGTTTTTGGCTATAAATTATTACAATGAATTTTTCATTTGAAATGACGTCAAACAATAGCTTACTTACACCCGCATAATGCAGGTGATAAAGTTTATTTATGTTTATCGTGTAATAACATTATTTTAGAGTGATGATTTAGTATTATCACAGATTTATACTTGCGACAAGATAACATGATATTATTATAAACAGAGAGCCGCTGCAATCGTCATAATATATATGAAGTACTTACATCACGCCTTAGATAACTTCTTGGCAAACATAAACACAGAGATAAACATTGAACATATTACCTACTCATACGGGCCGGACGGGTAAGCAGACCAACAAGTGCCACTGAAATTTAAGGTGACCTACGTGACAAAGGTCTTTTGATATTTCGTACACCATACACATACTATCATCTTCGAAAATTAGGACTCAAAGCGTGTTTTGACAAATAAAACAGATTTGAATATTGAATAATATTATTTTTTTTAAATATTCGTTAACTCAGTCGTGCTGTACATTTTATACATTGGTTTAATTTTACTTCACGGGCTGTTGTAAACTTAAAAAAAAAGGAAAAAAAAAGGATCTTTTATTGTGCTCTACTTAAAACGAAATTATATCACTGAAATTATTACATTATCACAATTGATATAGTAAATTCTCCGAACTGTAGGCCTTGATCCCAGCCAGTGTTCACGTGGATCTATACAACTCGATAAGAGGTCAGAAGAAACACGACAGGTCCGTCGGAATTCCTTACAATCAATATGAATTCACCTTAAGGTCATACAATAACGTGTGAGCATCAACATCAATTGCTTAAATACATCGCAATGCACTTAATGCATAATTTAAATTAAAAATTCAATTAATAAGTGTTTTAAAATGTCACTCAACATTAATGACGTGATAATATTTTATTTTTATGTTTAATTAAATCACTACAGGTAGGTTGCAGTTGTTAATTATAATAAACATAATTATTCGATTTCTTTGACATTTTATAAAAATGCAATTGAATAAAAACATTTCCGAGGCTGAATGGAAATAATATTATGGCTAAATGACCGCCAGTTTATTTTTAATTAAAATAGGCTCTTTTTCTTATAGGTAATATTTGTTTACTATTTTAAATTATAATTACTTAAATAAGATATTGTATTAAGCAATAGTTTAATAATTATACTACTTCATATAAAAGAAAAAGAAATGGTTGGTTAGGTTTTCATGCGAAATTTGGAAAAGAAAATTTCCGAGCATTGACTTGTTTGCTTTGTACATAGGATAAACAGCCCGTGTTGTTCCCTTCACAAGATATTTATGAGTGATTACTGGATGTTTTTTAGTCTAAATCGGTTTGAGTTACCCTCTTGTGTTTGTTTTAGGAAACCGATGCCTTGACGCGCGTCCTTAAACGATAAATAAATATTTAGGCCTAAGCCAATATTTAGCGGCAGATAGGACGAATCTAATAACAAAACAGTGTGCTGTCCGTCTACATAATCCGTTTACACTTCAGGGAATGGTAAATCTAACATCTATAAGCCAACTTGGCTTAATCTAATGAGTCAATGGGCAACACGTAATTATTTTAAAAAATATATATTTAGATAACTATAAAACTGTAGTGTCTTTTTAAAAATATTTTTGTTTTAAGTAGTTGTTTTTTAAATGGAATTTAATTTTAAGGTAATTTTTCAAATTTCATAAAATAAAGGTGTTCTTATTTTCATTATATGTTTTAGTTCGTTATCAAAGGACATTTTTATAGAGTAGTACTCGAGGCCCTTAAGGTTACTGATATCATTATACTGCGTCTGTGTTAAGGACCTACTGGACTTTTAAAAACTATGGAACCACACGCTACTCGCTAGCATCAGGTACGCATCTAATGTTTAACTTCGTCATTCATGATCGGGTTGGTAGAGACGAAAGAGTCGGTAAGTCAGTATACGTATCAACGCACGGAGTCTTCGCCCTGCGCGATTTCACCAATTAGTTCAAAATTTAAATCGAAATTATGATTAAACCGGAGGTATAAGTACGACTTTACATACGCTCATTTATGTATATACTACTGCCGTAGATCTGCAAGTAATACGATTACAAGAAAGGAAGAAACGGATTTACAACACAAAGCTTATTATTATGCTACATGTAATAGCTTTACGACCGTCGCATTTAATTAATATTCGCTAATCTAAGATTACTGTCTTACGATTATTATTCAAAGAATAAAATAATATTATCGATACAAAACAATAATCCATTAATTTGTTTCATTAATTATATTATATTGACACATGTATTCATTATCTGCGGAGTTAGTATAAACAATTGTCATTGCATTTATTTTATATTATATTTATTTAATAAGGTACCCAACAGCATACGTATCCCTAATTGTAGAAAACATTGCATTGTAAGTAAACAGTTGGCTGATATGCATGCCAGTTACAGGCATTTTTAACTTTCACAAAATACTCATAATTATAAAATTACTCGCAACGAAATAAATAATAATTTTGTTCCGCACTTTTATTTAATTCCTATTAGATATTGCCAGCATAGCGGCGATAGCCTAGCATAGCGGCGATAGCCTAGTTGGTTGTGGAACGGACTGCCGAGACGAATGTCCGCGGGTTCAAATCCCAAGGGCACACACCTCTGACTTTTCTAAAATCATGTGTGTATTCTTTGTGAACTTATCGTTCGATTTAACGGTGAAGGAAAACATCGTGAGGAAACCTGCACGTCTGAGAAGTTCTCTATAGGAATTTCGAAGGTGTGTGAAGTCTACCAACCCGCACTAGGCCAGCGTGGTGGACTAAGGCCTAATCCCTCTCAGCAGTAGAGGAGGTCCGTGCTCAGCAGTGGGCAAGTATATAATACAGGGCTGATATTATTATTATTGCTAGCACAATTCCACGACTAAAATATTTAATTAGTAAAATTATTGGACTTGTATCTGCCACAAAATTCGATCGTAGATGACAAGCAGCAAAAGTGCTGTCACCTCGAGGCTCGGACATGCGTTACGCACTTCCTGCAATACGTAACTTAAGTTAATATAACTTCATAAATATGAAATAAAAGAGATTTACGTTACTTCACGCATAGAAAAAATAGTGTTTTTATTAAACTTAACGCGTATAGGCGATTTGAAGTTTTAATTTTACTTATGTGGTTCACTGTACTTGCTACACAATAGGTGGCTATACTCAGACGGCAGTAGGTACCTACTTTTCCTCATGGCGTGCCGCACACAGGAGAGCGATAACCGCCAATTGCTCGTTATGAGGTCTAAAAGAGGTTGGCTGACTAATTATATATGTCACGAAAACAAACTGAGTTTCATAAGCCCAGTTATGTTAAACAGTATACCTACGCCATACCCTGACAAATTAAATGAAAAAAAAAAACCGTTATACGCAGTCTTTTAAATTTCACTTTATTGACATGTCGTGTTAGACATGACGTATTTAAACCAGTGCGAACAAAAATCATTTACGCGTAGTGTATGAAAACGTCATAATTTTGTTAATTCCAAGTTTTGAGATTGTAGATGTTAATGGTAAATCCATAGTTTTTGAATATAATTGAATAAGCCGGATATTTTAAGGATTGGATCGCAGCGCTTAAGCTCCAGTGTAAGATAAGCCAGCCGAATTTATTTCGTCGGCTTTATCAAGCAATTAACAATATTCACCCCGGTTTAACCTCTTTGGTTGTAATATTGCGTCTGCGCATAAGTATTGTTAGTTTTAGACTATGACACGGTTTCTTATTTTAAGAAAAGTTAGGTTAGGTCAGGACTGCTTTACTCGATGTAAACATTTCTAGTGCTAAACGAACAATTTTATTAACATAGTGAAGGTCACACTTCATACAATTTTCATTGGAACGTGCTGCCGTCGCACCACTTGTGCACGTGATCGTTTGCGGATTACCATGGCTTATGGGTCCCCATTACTAATCACTCACAGTGTGCCTCGGCCCTTAAACAAAATAAGTCAAAGATGCGACATTACGAAAATATCCATAAGCCATTTTCAAAAAAAAATCATAAGACGCAGTCAAAATTTTAGTAACAAATATTTCTTTAAAAAAGTTTTATGAAAGCGTTTATAATACAAACTCTATGCATATAAAATGGTAATTGTGTGTGTTTTTGAATTAAATAACATTGTACAACAATTGAAAGGTCTAAATTAGGTTTAAAATGCGTATAATTTCTCCTATACACCTAGAAAGCTATGCGTGATTACTCATGTGTTCACAATGGGCGGCTAATCCGCGCTGTCTGACGGACAGACAAACCGGCTGATTGCTTCTGAACATGATGCGTCTATTGAACTCCGCATTCACTTGTATTTTGATGTGTTAACTACGTCAACTACTGGATGAAAGGATCGTTTTGATTGGAGATGAGATAACGCGCACTATCAGTCACGGCGAGTTGTTACAGTCCATTACTTATCGCTGTAGCTATATTTACCTTGTGAGAAGGAAGGGGGGGTTCTTTGAATTAGACATGAAAACAGTTTAAATTTTCCATTATTAGTTCGTATTATTATTTCCATTTCTGGACAGGTACTTAAATTGACTTAATGTCATTCCATTCAAAGGCTACACTGTCACAAAGGTCATAGGGAAATAATATTAAAGATAAAACGCACATTTCTTTTTCTACCGCCAAATAGCGTACAAATACAGTCTTCTTGCGGTTAGGTCTTAATAACAGGAGTATTTGCTGGCCCTTAATGACTCAGAGTGACAAACACAATGAATGCTGTGCAATACTTCGTCATTAGTGGACGTTGTTTCTGATTTTTATTCGTGACGCTTATCAGCAGGTGAGGGTCGTCAAGTTATTCACTTCGATAAAAATAATATCAATTGACGATAATATATATTTTTCTAGCAAAAAACGCACATATAGCATGACAATATATTTTTAAATGTTTTTTATAAAAATATCGATCAATCTCAAACGATAACATTGGCAATGATTGTGTTAATACTGTGCAAGCGAAAATATTTGCATGCAAAAGGGGTTTTGCAATTTTTTGTAAGTTATTAATTGATGTAAGTTATTTTAATAAGACCCATTATACGTCAAAATATATTAAACATAACTGGTGCAATACGTTAAACATACGTTTTTTTTTTCACATCGATAATATTTTTTGTTCAATAAAAAAAGTGTAAGAGGCATTTTTTTTTATTAGTTTATCTATATTTATGATCTTGTTGAGAAAAAAAATGAGACTTCTTCTTTGTTATTATTGTACATTGTTTTTATTTTATTTCAGTGCCCCTGAGGGTTGTTTTCAAAAACGGTAAATTCAAAATAAAGTAGACACCATTAGTCATTTGTGACCAAAATACTTTTTATCAATGTTAACAGTTGTATATTTTACCTGTTATCAACACATTACACATACAATATCAGCATTATGCTTGTCATTATATTTACAGTTTATCTATTAATGTACTAAAAAATTCTATTTACTTACGGTACGGAACATCTAAAAATATCGTATGTTTTAAAAATAATACAGATCTAAAAAAAATATCTTAGTGACGTAGGTAATCAGTGTTTTGTTGAAATAATCCATGAAGAAGAAAGAGAGTAATTCGTAATCACAAAGTACCCTTTCAGATTTTAAACATGGCAGTAAGTATATACCTTTTAATTGTAATATTACTTATCTTAATTTCGTCAATGGATTTTTAGACAATATCAGTTTTAACGCCTCATGTTCCGCAATATATTTTTTTTTATAATTGTGTTATTATATTTATTCTGCTAAACAAAGATAAAACTATGTAATAACCAAATAAAAATGATTATTTTAGCACGAATAAAGAACCCTAAAACTTAACCAATAGTGTTTGCACCATAAAACAACAATATTGTGTCCAAATACAATTATCATTATAAAACGATTAGTGGATAAATATGATACAAGCATCGACTGCAATTTGCGCTGATTATACAAGGAAAATGTAATCAAAATGTAGAAAATTCGCATTTGTGTTTCAGACAAGTCTTTATCGGCGCTCGGCTGATGGCAACACCAAAACTACGTGTTACAACACATTAGGATACTGCACTGTGCATCTCGGTTGAGCAATTAGGTCTTAACTCAATACTACAAATAAGGTTTATTATTCTTCGAACCTAAAGTGGTTGCATATTGTTAAGTGATGAGATAAAGCAATAGTTATAATTGTTAAAAAAAATATGATAAGGTGTGCACTTATAGAAGAAATATAAATAAATAACAAAAATATAAATATAATTATAATTATATATATATATATGTACACACACATATATATATATATATATATATATATACACATATATACATATATTTAAAGTAGGCATTCATTTTATATATTTTTATCTTATGTGTACATTTAAATTAATTAAATATTAATTACATAAATATTTGTATACATCATTTAGTTATATCTAATGTTGTATTTGCTTACCGCAACAGGTTTGTTTGATGCACCTACTTTGTTCATCTCTGCTCCACCCTAAGGTTGACTGGGAGAGAATGCCTATGGCATTAAGTCCGCCTATGTACAAATTTTATTGTATATGAAGTGCAAATAAATAAATAAATAATAAATATAGATTTAAATTAATAATTTAATAAAGATATTCTTTCATGTGCCTGTAGGTCCCTTGAGGGCGATCGATCGTGAAGCCTTCACGACAAGCGGGTGGGCAGGGTTTATACCGTGTTTGTTACGCCTGTCTATACCTATCTACAGAATGATTAATGTGTAGTTGATTGGTGATGCGGGATTTACTTCTGTCCCCGGACTTTCCGATATTCAAATATTCATATATTTATTTGTAGCTAGATTAGGTATCTATCCGATAAGACGAAATATAAATTATCATTTAGCTAATATTATTAGACATTATTTTGTAAAATATGTTACTTTGACTGTAGCATGTAAAATAAAGAACAATGTTACCCTGGCGCCTAACATTACGTCAGTTTGTCTGGACGAACAAATAACCTCCGATCGCTGTCTGACTCTTTCCATGTCAAACCACTGTTTTTCGCCACTCGGTACTAAGTATTGTTCGTAGTTTACAACAAGGACATTCGCTGATTACGTGTGTTGTGACCACCGATGATTTATGTTGTAGATAGTATATATTCCGATTAATCCGACCCGTATCGCGGCGACGTGAGGCAAAACATAAACAAATAAGTCATAAATAACACTTATCAATCAAGGTGTCGAACATAGTTACTAATTTAAATGTATTTTCTGCCATTCGCGGACAAGGAAATTACTATCTAGGTATTATAAGACATCCTTTGTTAGTGTCATGCTGTATGTTGAAGATGCTTGAAGAATTCCACATCCCCTGCCTGTCATATCATGGAATTAATATGAGTTATCAAGGCGTCGAGGGTCCAGTTCGAGCTCTTACAGTACCCTTAGTACTTTGTACCACTTCTTTTCTGCTTTATGACCTTCGGCATTGGCAGAGGTATGGTCACGTCAACCTGGATGCGATTGGCTCGGGACCGAAAAAGGTTGCAGGATATTAGAGAGGCCTATAACCAGCAGTGGAACCCTACAGGTTGCAGATGATAAGGATGATGATGATGGTCATGTCACTTGATCCTGCCAAGAGCATATAAACAGAAGCATTGGGTTTGAGATGTGCGTTTCACATTTTTATATTACTTGCAAATTGTCCCAGCCATCTGATGTCTCCTATCCGTGCGAAAGACTTGAGCCTAGAACGCGGTGAGTTCAACATAACCGTCCAGTCCTCTGGTAACGAGCGGAGGCGATAACTTGTTTTCCCCACAAAAACAAAACAGTGTTATAGTCAAGTCAGGATAATTAGAGCAGTGTCATGCAGTATACGTAAAGTTCTGATATTACCACTGTTAAAGGTAGACAGTGTCTTACCATTGATGTGGTCTACACGATGTCTAGTTGTGCAATAAAGTATAGGAAGAGGTGTTTTTCTTAACCTGACATAGCGAAGCCTATCTACTACAATTAAATTTTTTAGATACGGAGTAATATTTTATATTTATAGCTTTCCTGAGCATTTCAAGAGTAATTTATCCACAGGTTTTGAGTTGAAAATAAACCGGGATATTTTACCTGTACCTGTATGAATATTAAAGGTAAAAAATTAATTGTTATTTTATTTAGTTATTAATCGAAATTGTAAACTGTACGGACACCCTAAATAATTCTAAATTTCGGGAGAATTATGTGTATCTATTGCCCATAAAAACAGAATAAAAAAAAGATTGTGTTTTCTTGAATTTTGTCATCTGGTAACCCAACCGACGCCTGATGGTAAGTAAATGCCCTCTACTAAAATATTAACAAGCGACATTTTACCTTTTGATAGTCTCGCAAATTATGACCTCTCGGTCTCGCAAATTACGCCAATAAATGATTTTGGTATTCTCTTTAAATGTTTATATTTATGTACTATTTATGTCTCCCAAAAGTATATAAATAAATAATGAGAGATGTACCATTATGGCGGGGTTTTCGCCATATATGCGTACACTATGCAATTATAATAACTTTTATTTGTTGAGTGGACGTTATGCCATGTGCTTTATCAAAACGTAGCCCATATAATTGTAGAAACTATTATTGTATAAATGATATTTTTAAAATATACCTAACAGTAAATAGTTGTAATAAAAGCAGGAAAATCCTGTGGAATTCCAAAACGATAACTGAAATATACTTAGTGTCGAAAATTATTAATTAGAGAGTAAGCGGATGCCCGACGTCTCGCTTTGATAATCCGTAATTAATATAAATGAGAAAGTATATTTTCCTTTTATGTTTCGATAAATTTACAATACCTACCACTAAAAGGAATTTATGTTACAATATTGACATAATTAACGTTCACGTATTTCCTCATACTTATTTGATAATAATATACGTCAAAAAGATATAATTCGAGTTGTCGATTTCCATACATTATTACACGAATTGCTATGCAAAGTGTAAACGCGCGCAATATTCATGTTGCCGTGTTTTAGTTCGAAATGTGCTCACCGGCGCGCTGTTTAAATTTCCATACAAAAACTAATCTAACATACACTGTAATATAATGCGTAAATTTGTCCTAGGAGTTATTTTTAAATATAGATAGTGTATAAACAGTAGACTAAAAAAGACTCACCGCTGACAAATGTCTACCTCTGTGGATTTATTTCTGGTAAAATGTTCCATGGGAATGAAACCGCGGGTTAGAACTTTCTAGAAAAGTGTGGCAGCAAAGTGATTGTCACCTGTAGTATAACATCTTACGCTGATAGCGTATAAAGGGATATAAACGTGAAAAATAAATATAATTTTGGTACATTGTCGGACAATATGCTAAGGTGGCTCGTTGCGGAGTCTGTTGGCGTATGCACATACACACAATAATCTAGGCAATACTCTAGTGAGCAAGGTCGTCATTACAGATACAGTTGAATCACATACTAACCTAATCGATAGATTGTGAAAATCATGATGTTTTTTTATTGCTTTGAATGACGAGAGGAGCTTGCCGTTCGCCTGATGGTATTGGAAATACGACCGTAAACAGAAGCAACATCATCCAACACCTTTAATTATAAAGCATTGTTCGATATTCCACTCCGCTCATCATCCTGAGATATGAAATGTTGAGTCTTATTATATCCAGTAGTTACACTGGCTACAATGTCCTTCAAGCCGGAATACAACCGTGTCCACACACTGCTGCTTGGCGGCAGAAATAGACATACTCATGTACTATTTTCGTTTCTTACTCTCAAGCACGCAGAGCCGCGAGTAACATCTAGCAAGATATATAAAGATGTTGGAATAACCGATTACTTTGAACAATAAAACCATAACGGATCGCATTAAACGTTTGACAAGTGTTTAAAATGTTTCTCCGAATGCAGCGAGAGCCTTCATCGATGATGGATGATTAATGATGGAGTGCTAGCGACAGCCGAGCCGGACTGTCTGTTGTAGCGACTAGCGGGAACACAGGTAACCCACTTGTGGGACAAGTTGGGAGATAATGGCGGGATGCAAATGACTCGAAATGTTTGCCTTTTTTGTGGTATATTTCAGTTAAAAACGAAGGCGGCCTTGGAGGTGAACTGGGCAACCGCTAGAGGTCTCGCACGGTACCTTGGAGGACCTTTTTTACGGTAATACCGAAGAAACTGTTACAACAGGGAGCTTTTATTTTTCTCCGCCAGGGGTCTCCAGTCGTTTAGCCCCGCCACTGGTTATAACTTAAGTTCAACAAGTTCACAAATTTACAAGTCGGGCTATTTAAATGCTGCTAGTAATCCTACCTAAAATGGAAGTAAGTTTTCTGAAATAGTGGTTTATGGAATAGAATATAAGCTAAGATATTTGGATGTTTCATAGTGCCATTTCCTACTTATAAAAATGATTTTTATATTTGTTTTTGCCGAATTCTGGAATGCCATAACATACGTTAATACAGGTTGATTGTTATAAATGGTTTAACTTATACATATAGTTATATCATATTTTAATTAATAAATTGCGATAATTATATACATTTGGCTATGTTTTTTAAAATCAAAATAAATTTGGATATATGTATAATACCATGCATTCGTTTTACATTCTTAATAGTCAAATTAATATACATGTATAAACGAGATTTTCCACGGAAACATGATTTTTCTTGTAAAACATTTTATTACATCCTTTAATAGAAATACAAAAGTATTTAGTATAATCCATAACAAACATAATTTGATATTTCTCAGCGGCAGATGACAATATAACTTTATCGCTCGTCTTTCATTAATTACGCCATCCTGCAATAAGTGAGAGATGGCATTAGAATGAATGTTAGCACGTTTGCGAAGTTCCATTGTGATCATTGAGAAATGTTTTTGTTGTCGGTAGCGGCGCGGTCGCCGGTCGCCAGTCGCGATCGATTGACACATTGTCGCCCTTTATCGGAGATCTTGACATTTTTATACCAGATTAAACAAGTTGATCACTTGATGGAAGTAATCACCAAAAAAAGGTTTTTTTAATTCAGGACCAGTATAACCACTGAAACCATTTAAGTGGTTAAAGACTCTCTTCAACTTCAGCCAATCAGCTTGTTACTTATCTGTTTATCGTAAGACAGTGGGTATACCCCGGTCCAGCTGACCTATTCGGACTGTAAACAAACTGACTCACCAACTATGTCTATTAAATGATAAAAAATGATTTAATTATTTGTTTTGAATAATAACAGTAATGTGTACAGTATGTAAATATTAATTAAGGATTTCCCAACTATAAAATATTACTTACTTAAGATAAACAGATTTAACGGGGTTTCCAAACTTATGACTCAGTAAAAATGTAATCTAAACTAATGTATAAAGTTGAAGAGGTTGTTTGAACTCGCTAATGTCTAGAAATACTACACAGATTTTGTTTCTTTTTTCAGTACTAGTAAAGTACATTATTCTTAAATGCTACTTTTTATCTCAAAATGGTCATTAACGCGGATGAAGCCACGTACTACACATAGTCTCATATATACACGAACTTTTACTCAGAGCTCTCTTTACATGATAATCTTACGAAAGGAAAGTAAACGAGTAAGCTTAGCAAATGATACTTATGGTCCTTGGGAAGTGTAGCTTCTATTCTTTCTCCACCTTCCCTTAGGTTCTAACATGGGGTTAGTACAACATTTGAAGCATGTTGCAGGAATGACTTAACCTATTTTTGACAACAGGAGGACAAATCATTTTCAGTATTGGTTCAGCAGTCCCAGAGATTAATTTCCAACCGAAAACGCAATATCACGAACTAGAACAAATCGTCAATAATTAAATAAAAATTTAAGGAACCCACCACACAAAAAAAATCTCCGGGAAATAAAATATTTTTGTTTGTCCTTTAACTATGTTATAAGCGCCTAGTAATATTTTTACCGGAGCGTCGCGTAGTTAGTTCACGTAGCGAAGTTGGGTAGTACTAGTATGGCTTCCCCTAAAGTCTTAATATACTAAACTAAATCAATCTTAAAGAATGAAGTCACACAACCAGTAAGGAACTCGAATACAGAAGGTTTAAAACCAAAGAATTACGCTCAAACCAAAATAGACTAAAACATTGTGTCACATTAATGATATTTAAATGATTGTTTTTATGAAGCAAATAGTTTGTTTTGATTGCATCCATTAGATCGTGTCGTGGGTCACGTAGGCCTCGGACCCTAATGGCACCTGATCATCAATAATATGTAATTAATTTGATTTTAATGGTGCTGCGTAATGTGGTGAATCCGTGTGCCAAATCTGTTGGGTTTATTTATGACAAGAGCAAGATAGTGTTTATTCATGTTGCTAATCAATATGCAAGCACAGTTGTGTTTCGGCGAAGGATAAGTAATCGTTATCCCTAAGTTTTTAGGAGAGGTTATAATAATTAAAATCCCTAATACTCACGGATTGTGTGTTGTACTGGAATCACCCGGCTTAACGACTGCCGAAGGAAAGTTGGGAGTGGACATCTGTTTGAAGGACGTTTAGGAGAAGGAATGGAAACCTTTTACGATGGACGGAGGGAAGAAGACCAATACTTCAGATGTCTAGCTCATATCAATCGTATATGAAGCTTAGTTATTGAAAGTTATAGGAAATACTGATACTGGTAAAAGGCAGTTGTAATCTACCGCTAGATGAGCGACGTCCTCTTGTCATGAAATAAAAAAAAGAAATAATATGCACGCATGCCTTTATTGCCTAAGGGGTAGACAGAGGACTACTCCTTCAGGGTAGCCCTCCGGCCAGGGCGCCCAGTTTACGCCATGTGTGTTTCGTCCCATGATGTGACAGGGGCGCGCCTATTGTGATATCGGGCACAAATTCCAGACGGGCTGATACTGAGGAGAAAACCCCAAATATCCCTGCTCAACTCGGGATTAGAACTATTAAACTTTCATCTCTGTGTGAACACTACTTTTTTCTGCATTAAACTAATCTTCAAAGGGTTTATTTTAGATAAAGAAAAATGAATATTTAAATTGAAGTTAATGTATAACGTTTTGAAGTTTTTAATTAATTCGGATATTTTTATAGCTATTTAAAAAAAATATATTTGTATGTTTACTGTTCTGATAAAATAAGGACCTCATTCCTTAAAACAATTATCCAATCGATAAAAGCATTGAGTTTATGTTCATCATTTGTTGTATGTCAGATAGTATGTCTATAAGTACAATTAGCTAAATTGTGCCCTTCGTGATAATGTTAAATAATATGGCGCAACATAAAAACAACAATATTACAATAATTACGCAATTGTTTTTATTGCTGTATGAATAACTACATTTACATAATCTCTCACGCCTTCAAAGTAAGCAAAAACAGAGCATGGTAAAATACTTTTGAATATGCAAAAATAAACATAAATTATATCAGATACATATTCTAGTCCCAAATAACATGTTGAAGTAATGTTTAGATCAGTGATATTGAGGACTAAGACCCCTAGAACGCTCTTCCGTTTCCAACTCTACATCATCGCCACAAAGCACATTGTCTAATAAGTTCATTTAATGAGTTCTTGTAGACAGCTCACGCCCAGGGTAAAGCTGTTTTTGAACGTAGTTATAATAACCTGCTTAGTGCTTACGTATGTTACTGTAACCATGGGTATACTCTGGATAATGCGGTAGTTTATTCGCTCTATGACTTCAAACATTAATGTTGGCTTTTTCTTTGCTTTGTTGAGATTTTCGTAGTCAGTTATTAGTTTACTGGTGGTATTATCCATTTACTGGTGGTGGTAGGTCTCTCATATGTGACAGTTCCCCTGGGTAGGTACCACCGCAATGTCTATTTCTGCCGCCAACCAGCTGTGTAGTCACTAGTATGTTCCGGTTTGAAGGACATTGTAGCCAGTGTAACTACTGAAAATAATAAGACTTAACATCTCACATCTTAGGATGACGAGCGCAGTGGAAATCCAAACAATACTTTGTAATTTAAGGTGTTAGATGGCGTTTCTACTGTTTATGGGCGGTCGTATCGCTTACCATCAGCCGCAGGCGAACGGCAAGCTCATCTCGTCATTAAAGGCAATAAAGAAGTCACATTTGGTTTATTGAGTGTTTTATTATTTTTAGTATTGGAAGATGTCATTAGAATGACATTTTTTGCGATAACAAGATGTGATGACGTGCAGAAAATCAAAAAGCATATAGCATGTCCACAAAATCATTAAATAGACTACTATAATAATTGGTTTACGCGCTAATATACATATCACGGACATTGTTACGCCTGTTCCTGTACTGTAGTAATAAAAACCAGGCACTAATAACTTCTGGAAGTAAAGTGTGAGTGCTCAGGATAACGCGTCGTCTTTGTGCCGGTAAGTAGGAAGCGTGGCGAGTACCCGAGTATTGACAAGACGGGCACAGTTCTCAAGCAAAGCACTGTGCTTTATTAGGATGTGTTCACTTTAGGCGCAATTGTTAGCCGCCACTCTCGTATCGCATCCTCCGGGCTAGACAACGCTGCCGGTACTCAAACTTTGTATTATTTGGTACTATTTTATTAGCAATATGTATCTGTAATAATACCTTATGTTTACGCGAATATGAACATTGAAATTAAACTTGCTTTCGAATTATATCATGGATTTTAATGTTTTAATTTTTTATGTTAGTATAATTGTAAAATGTATATAGATATTGTAAATTTAACTTTTCGGATGGCTAACACTTTAACTTAACCCGTGACTATGAAACCTGCAATTTGAAAAATTCGAAGAAATTTCAAATATAAAAAACGCAATAAAAACCGAAAACTGGTTTTATTTAACCGACTTCAAAAAAGGAGAAGGTTATCTACTACTTAAAATAAAACATTGTTTACGTACATTTGTCCATGTATTTATCTAGCTTAACAACTAGCAATTTTAATTAGTTACTGATTCCAAAATTAGGAACCAGTATATAGGTAATGTTAAATTATTTTTTGCTTTTTGAAGCCGTTATGATTTTTTCCAATAGTATGTGGGCAAATGCTGATGTCTTTATGGTGTTGTTAGTTGTGACGATTTACAGCTTGTTGTAAGAATATTTTTTAGTTGCCTAAGAATTGACATTCTTGTGGAGGTTAACATCATATAAGTGGGCAGTCCCAAAAGTAATGCATCGTTAACACAACGGTATTGGCAGGACGACAATTGTTTTTCAGTCTACTCTAAAGTCTGAATACAGTCGACAGTAAGTCGCGGTTCATCTAAATAACAATGGCCACTGTTTAACATTTGTGTTTATCTCCATATTTTATTTCGTACAACTATTTGTAAAGGTGTTTTGGTACAATTTCAGTACATGAGTACGTTTTGCGACGGAAATTGTAACCAATATTTTCTTTACAATATAAGTCAATACAGGCGTCAATATTGAGTGTGAAAGCATTCTTAATATTTCCTTGTTTTTAATCGACTTCAATAAGTGAGGAAGCTCTCAATGTACTATTTTTTCTGCGTTGGTGTTACGCGATATCTTTGCTGGTTGTGAACTGATTTTAATTATTCCTCTATTTTTGCCGATTTTAATTATTCTCATTGTTCCATCCCGCAAACAATAACTAAAGTCTACTATCAGGTTACTTGCTTATTAATCTGCCTTAATTTTTGGTTACTTGCTTGTCTGTTTACTTATTTATTTTTACGAGATCGTGAATTTATATCTCAATCGATATTATCTTGAAGCCCAAAGTTTGGGAAGCGCAGGCCCAAGACACAAAGGTATGTAGTGGCAGGACGTGCGCTACCAACAATGACATCATGGCGATTACTGGACTATTGCGTCAACAAACACTACCGCTCTGGTGTGGGCCCATTTACCTTCCGAACGTTGTGAAACTCTTACTAGAACTCTTGCAGTCCGGGAGTCGGTCTGGCAGTGGCGAAGGGTGAAATTTTCGAGAAAGGAACCCGACACAACATATAATACCTATGCTATAAATGTAGTCTGCAAATTGTTCTAATGATAATTAGATTTTACATAAAATACAAAAGGAAACGCGGCAAGAATTATACGGACCCTTAGCCACTGCTGTCTGGTGAGCTCTTTGACTATCTCTACTGACAAATATATGTGATCCGGTTACAAGGATAGTTTTTATTGCGTGATCAATTTAATATTATAGAGTGAAGAACGCCGTACAGTTATATGTGTATTGAAGTTTTGGGTGGTATCCCACTGTCAAAAAAGTTGTGAAGGAAAATGTTTCACATTAACATGATCAACTGTTAGATGGGCTGTTAGTTGCATATTGTTAACGCGTACAATAGGATCATTTCTATTGAAGGCGCAATACTTCCCGCGTGGTATGAATTTTTTTAAGAGTAGCGATAATCTTATTCATCTGGCGCTCTTGGTCGTAACCGTAATTATAATTAAATAAGTATTATTTTATGGATAGGATTATGATTTATGTACGAATTCAAATTTCGAAAAAGAAAAAAAATTTTTTAGTTAAAAATAAAAACGCCCCCGGGTGGGCTCGAACCACCAACCTTTCGGTTAACAGCCGAACGCGCTAGCCAATTGCGCCACGGAGGCGATGACGATATTTATCAAAAAATACCACCGTTTTCTTTTTATATTTTATTATCTGTATCTATGTATAGGTTTTAAATGCCTGACACCTGATAGTGAGTCATGTAGAGTCAATAAAATGTTACCAACGACCAAAGAGGGCTTTAGAAACTCTATCGGTTGGCTATTGATTTTTAAAATCACCTGATAAAAATTGACCCTCCAATAATTAATTATAACCTAACCGATTACTAAAGAAATATATTGAACCATTTTAATTACTCAGCTGTATTTTTCTCTATAATAATGTTCCAAGGAAGGCTAAGCGCGCCTCTGGCGGGGCCTGCGCACGCGCCGCCCAATCTAATTAACGCTCCGCTGCGTCGATGATTAAACTATAAACACGCGATGCACTCGACATGGACCTCCGGTATTTTGGCATAGATATTAACAAACTGAAACCATTTTATCAGAAGCTAGATATCACACTCTACTCCATAACTATTGTGTTAAAAAAATAAAATCAGGACGGCATAATTGTGTCAACTGGCGAGAAATAATCATCTCACGTCAGTCGATAACTACACACCAGTTCACTTTCAACCACGAGCAATAGTAATATTGAATACCTAACTGGATGGTGAAAGATGTTAAAAAATGTTACCGTAGAAGTTTCTTGAGAGTCCGACTGTGGAGTCCCGATCAGCCCATCATTATCAGCCACATTAAGTCAACCCCTAAAGAATCCCAAATGGACCTGTGAAAAGCGGCTCGCATTCAGCGTGTTCGTGCGATATTTAGAAAGTCATCTGTCTAATGACAGCGGGCTGACATCATTTTAGAAACTGTGGGGGGAACGTCACGTTCCATATAGACGGCATTAGGTGCTAAGTAGTCGCTTAACAATGCTAAGAATATAATTTACTACTAAAAGCAAACTAGAAGCTAAACTAAACTACGAACCGTATGCACGACTTTTGACTGAATACAACTTACTTCCTTTAGAAAAAAGACTAATGCTTCTTCAGATGATGACGCTTTACGACTTATGACACAATAACTTGGATTGTATATATCTAGCCAACAAAACGGGTGTTATAGTTTCTTATATTTAGATTTATAGGCGCGATTATTAGTTCGCGACTGCTTCGTGGCGTGCGCACGCGGATGAACGTACAGCGAATCAGTAGAATAAGCAGATGTTATTATCCCAAATAATTAAAACAAAAAAGAACATTGGAGTCATGTGACCAGTCCCGGATCTAGGGGGGGCAAGCCGGGTCCATGCCCCGGGCGGCAAATTCTAACTTGGCAGACGAATATCCAAGTCATCATTAACGCAAATCTGACTAATGACACGTCCAGTACATTAAACACATAAATTATTTTCCGCGGGGCCCGAAATGATGATGACAACGGTAAAAATATAGGTGGATGGAGGCGGCATTTTCCAGATTTTGTCCCATCTTGAAAAACATAAAGATTCGGGGCTGCATGTGACCTAACACCCAAAATTATCTGTACGTCAATAGACCAAGCGCATCCGCCAGAAATTGCGCGCATTCACTTTGATTAAAAACGATAACTACTGAAAAATCTTAAATGTCACTTTTTAGTCAAGTTAATAATGCGTCACCTATTAAATGCGTGTTGATTAGGAGGTGTTAATCATAAATCGATATGAATATGTAAAACGTTACAAACAAAAAATAATGTAGTCATCTTTTTGTCAATAATTGAAAAAGTTATGCCATATTATATTAATCGACTGTCGATACTAAAAGCTCATCCTTAGTATTGAGCATGAACTTAACGAGTGATCCTTTTAACAAAGTAAATAATTTTACTTTTGTATGCCGGCACAGCGGAACAATTAACAACTGTACAAACAATATACAACCACTTTCTTTATACAATTTTAGCAAATTATAATTATAATATAGGTAATGAAAAATTTTAGTTTACAAGAGGGTTATATTGTTCCTTTTTATTTAAACTTTATATACAGTAGATATATACACTATACAGGTGGACTTAATGCCTGAGGCATTTTCTAACAGTCAACCTTTTGATGATGCGGAGATGAGACAGTGTGAGTGTAAGTATATAAAAAAAAATAAGATAATACATATATTATATAAAACATACATTCTACATAAACACAGGTACACTTATACGATAAAATATATACTTAATATAAAAATATAATTTCCAGAGACATTTATGTTTGTGAATCCGCTATTGGCGAAAAGCATCCGATATTTAGATGTGAAAGTGAACCTGTTAGTGGACGTCCTGAATGGTCGCTAAGTAGTATAAATATCTTTTTAATTCGTACATTCTTCTGATATTTTTTTCAGTCCCAGTTAACCTGCATCCAATACTTATAAATATTTGTGTTCAATGTTTTGTCTTGTAACTATGGAATCAACTCGAGAAACGAAGTGACAAAACAATTAAACACTTATTAATAGTAAGTATTCGTCTCATTAAAATCACATTATTTTCTTTCTGTTTTTTATTTGAATTTTTTTTTTCTTCTCATTCTAAATTTTGTTTGTACATTTATAAATAAAAAAAAAATATGTCTATGCATATCTATTACAAATGTAAGCACTATTTTAAACATATCATTGTTAAGTTAATTGTATAATATGTTTGTGTTCGCATTGTTAATGTCCCTAATTAATAATTAATAAGTAATAAGTTTACAGTGAAAGCAAAAGGTCTACATAAGTACTGCCTAGTTCCCTGAAGCGTCATGACATGCCCCATACACAATTATCACAATAAAGTATCTAAAAACTCAACAATGCATATCTAGCCACAATAGCACATTAGCACTCCACAGCACCGATCGGATAACGACGCCTAATGTACCAACAATGGATAAAAAACTAAAAAAAAACGATCAAAAGATGTCCTACACATCACGCATCTGACAAATTCCCAACAACAATATAGGGTTAAATGGATAATGCTTGACAAATTTATTTAAATTTGTACAGAAAATAAAATACGATGGAAAAACGGACCGTATTTCTAAAACAGTAAGGTTGATGTCTAGTTTTGTTGTTGTCATCACACGTAAGGTAAAAACACCTATTGTCGATAGGCAAAGGGGCACGGCGCGGTACGTTTGAAGCCGGCTCGGATGACTCAATCGCGCGGGCTTTGCGTCCGCGCCGACCGTCGATTCACTCCCACACACCGCCCTATTCTGATCCGATTCGTTTTACATCGATTGTTGGCCCATGATTTTTTGTTATCTGCAAAACCTAGCGATTATTATACTTGTTAAGTAATAAAAAGCGCCACTGGTAAATTTACCTTAAGAGATTTAGCAAATAATACTCAAAAGAGCAAGTGAATGATCTTATAGTTAATGTTTACCACTACGCAGTGATGTAATTTCAGAAGATTCTTAAATTTGTTGCCCATGATAGGACTGACCAAAAGATAAATTGAAAATATGCTACAAGTTGAGTTAATGATACCGGCCCTATTTACTGTATTATAAACTGTGTTATTTATTAAACAATAACAAACACAAACATACAGACATTGGCATACCTATTTTCAATATTACTTTGACTACAAAAATCATTTTCATTATTGCAAGTTATATATAATAGAACACGGTTTTCTAACCCTTACAGAATACAACCTCCGAAGTGTTTGTATAACATGAAACACGTTATAAAGTCGCCGGTCGCTTATACCCGTGTAGGAATAATTGCTCGGCATAAATCAACCGAGCGTCGACAGCTAACGCGACCACAATAGGCACTTTTACCCTAATAACATATTAATATTACATAATTCCAATTCTGAGTCAACTATTGTTTGAATATTTGAAAACTTTACGCCAATAAATTGGTATTTATTGTTCTTCGGAACTTTTGAAGTGATTCGAATACTTATAGTGAAATACATTTCCTTACGAAAAATTTGCTTTTGTTTATTTGATTTACTCTTAAGATTTTACTTTTATAGCAGGAAAAGGTTTTACTGTAAGAATAGATAAGATTTCCTTTTATTAGTCCGCATTATTCATATAAATTCAAACACGTAGTTTTCCAGGTCCCGTAATGGGTTTTTCTTTAATAGAACGAGATCAACAAGGACTACAGATAAACTGATGATTACGCCGCGCGGTAATGTCGACTTACAAATATCTTCATGGGTAATTTTCACAATATCCTGGGAAATGTTAACGATAAATATTTTTTTGGTTGCAAAGTATATCAAAACAGAAAGTTACCGGTTACCAGTCGAAACAGATGAAGCAGTGGCATATGAATATGTAGTCACGAATGCCAGAGAACCACTTAGTAACTTCTCACTTCTAATGATCTGTTCACAAACCTTCGCTTTTGCTTGACGCGCTCAAACCATCAGTGTATAACCATCGGTTATTTTTACAAAGCCTCTTTCATTCCCCCAGTGTAACCAAATAACACGTAACTTTGATCCTTCATACGAGGTGATCCTCCTCGACGCGACCATTAAACCGGAAAACGCAAATTATACAACAAAGACGTAACACATCTGCGCAGGCGCATCCAATGAAATCGCCGCCATCTTGAACTTCA
Organism: Manduca sexta; assembly: GCF_014839805.1. NCBI lineage: Eukaryota > Metazoa > Arthropoda > Insecta > Lepidoptera > Sphingidae > Manduca > Manduca sexta. Next base: position 17,132,864 of record NC_051138.1, read on the forward strand.
GCCTCGGCGCGACGAGCTTGAGCAGATTTATTAATATGAGATATAGTTAATAAGTGCAAAGGATGCGGCCAAGCGGACAAATCCGGGTTGAGTGTCGTCAGGTTACCATCATTTGGGGATTTTAGTTACATTCTACATATAGAGTCAACGTTGCATAAGTTTACTGTATCTACTGCATTTCAGTCAAGTAGCAACGCATCAAAGACTGGATTTAAAAAAAACTTCAAACGAGATTTTTATATTCACACAGCTACAGCATAAACTAAACAAGTAGGAACGACCAGTTAGGTGAACCTGTGTTTACTCCTCTCAAGTAATGCATATATTCCCTTAGACTCCACTTAATAACTCACACTTATCCTCCTACGTCGATGTTACTCAGAATTTCGTCCATTAGTAATAAAAATTCACCAACAACCGTACGTATTACATCATAAAAATTCCAATTTAGTTGCCAAGCAAAATAATTATGTTTATGTAAAGTCCTTGTAAGTGACATAACAACGTAAAACCCTAGAGGAAAATTTCTCAAGGTCAATTAAGGTGCAAAATTTATCTAAAACTTCATTTTGTTAATTAATTTTATTTCCTATGCAATGTTCGTGATCGTTCACTAATTTCCTTTATTTTGGGGGAAACACAGATATACAAATTATTTATACCATATTTCCTGTAATTTGTAATTATTTTATAAATATATTCAAGGAATTTAAAGGTTTATCAATACCTATTTTCCTAATGAACAATTACACTTAACATAGTACATTCCCATAGTTTCTTTATCAAACACATTCGTTTTATATTATAAGCATGAATATAATTAAGTAAAACCAACTTTCGGTCACACAGCACAGATAAGAAACTTTTTTATGCGGAAGTCTTGTAACATTTGATTATTTTCACAAATTACGATATGACCGTATTTTGGCGTAGGGGCGTGACGACCCCCACCGCTCACTAGTGGTGCTCACTACCACTAGTGCAAGTAGTCCACCGACTAATGGCGGTAAAACCATTCCAACACGGCGGAAGGAAGTGACAAGACACAAGACGGGCAGCAGCGTCTTGTGATGAGACTTCCGCCACTGCGATCGCCAACCCGCCTGCCAAGCGTGGCGATTACGGCAAAACCCCTATGGTAAGGCCACATAAAAAACCGGCCCCTAGTCCCCGGCGGCCCCGCTATTCCTGGCTACGGTAGCGGTCATGGTAACGGCGGGGCAAGGGGTGCTAAGAATCCCCGGCAGAGACCAGGCTACCACAACCGACGAAAACTGGCCCTGGCAACATATAACACGCGCACACTGCGGACCGACGAGAAGTTAGTCGAACTGGAGGAAGAAGTGAGCAGGTTACGGTGGGACGTTATAGGATTATCTGAAGTCCGAAGGCAGGGAGAGGACTCGATAATCCTCAAGTCAGGTAACCTGTTCTATTTCCGGGAGGGCGACCAGCAGTCCCAAGGTGGTGTCGGGTTTATCATCCACAAGTCCCTCGTAAACAACGTCGTGAAGATCGAGAGTGTGTCGGCAAGGGTGGCGTACCTGATACTCAGAATCACCAAACGGTATTCGCTGAAGGTTATTCAGGTCTACGCCCCGACCTCGGCACACTCCGATGATGAGGTGGAGGCTATGTACGAGGATATATCTCGGGCTATACATAGCTCCCAGACCTACTTCACCGTTGTTATGGGGGACTTCAACGCGAAACTGGGCACACGTAGCGGCAACGAGCTGAAAATGGGGAAATTTGGGTATGGGCAACGGAACGCGCGGGGTCAGCTGCTGGCCGACTACATGGAGAGGGAGGGACTCTTTATGATGAACTCCTTCTTCAAAAGCGTAGTCAGCGCAAGTGGACCTGGCTGAGTCCCAAGGGTGCTACCAGAAATGAAATTGACTTCATCATGTCGACCAAACGGCGTATATTCAATGATGTCTCTGTGATCAATGCGGTGAAAACCGGGAGTGATCACCGAATGGTAAGAGGCACATTGAATCTTAACGTATCGCTTGAGAGGTCTCGACTGATGAAGTCCATGCTCCGACCAGCATCTGCCCATATCAAAACCCCGAGAGCTTTCAGCTCGAACTCCGGAACCGCTTCGAGTGCTTAGGTGAGTGCGTAGATGTGGATGAGTATAGCAACAGGCTCGTGAAAACTGTCCAGACGACTGGGTCTAAGTTCTTTAAGACCCAGCGTCCAAAAAGAACTCAAAAGATCTCAGATCCCACCCTACAGCTCATGGTAGAAAGACGCAAGATGGTCCTGCAGTCTTCTGGTGACGTGACAGTCTGCCGGAGGCTCAATCGACAGATCTGTAAGTCCCTGAAACGTGATATACGCCAATTCAACACTAAATGTGTTGAAGAGGCTATTGAGCGGAACAGGGGCTCTAAGGTGTTCGCCAGGGATCTGTCCATTGGGCAAAGCCTGCTGACCAAACTGAAGACCGAGGACGGCAGGATTATATCTTCCCGACCGGAGCTCATGGGTGAGGTAGAGAAGTTCTACGGACAGTTATACACGTCAACACGACGACCTGTTTGCAGTGCGGCCACAGATCCAAGAGCCCCACTAATCCGACACTATACCGAAGACATCCCGGACATCGACCTGTGCGAGATTAGTATGGCTCTCGGGCAGCTGAAAAACAACAAGGCTCCGGGTGATGACGGAATAACAGCAGAGCTTCTAAAAGCGGGCGGACAGCCAATATTAGAGGCTCTCCAAAACTATTCAATTCCGTCATTCACGAGGGTACCACGCCCCAGGCATGGCACAGGAGCGTGGTGGTGCTCTTCTTTAAAAAGGGCGATAAAACCCTTAAATAAAGAATTACAGACCCATCTCGCTCCTGAGTCACGTCTACAAGCTGTTCTCGAGAGTCATCACGAATCGTCTTGCTAACAGTCTCGATGACTTCCAGCCTCACGAACAAGCCGGATTCCGAAAAGGCTATAGTACCATAGACCATATACACACGCTGCGGCAGGTTATACAGAAGTCCGAGGAGTATAACCGGCCCCTCTGTCAAGCGTTTGTGGACTATGAGAAAGCCTTCGATTCGATCGAGACCTGGGCAGTGCTTCAGTCTCTCCAGAGGTGCTAAATTGACTATCGGTATATTGAAGTGTTGAAGTGCCTATACGAAAACGCCACCATGTCAGTCCGCCTCCAGGATCAGTACTCGAAACCTATCCAGCTACAGCGTGGCGTGAGACAGGGAGATATAATATCTCCGAAACTGTTCACCGCTGCACTGGAAGACGTCTTCAAGCTTCTGGACTGGAGAGGACTCGGCATCAACATCAACGGCGAGTATTTGACTCACCTTCGATTTGCCGACGATATCGTAGTCATGGCTGAGACCCTAGAAGACCTTAGCGCAATGCTCGATGACCTCAATAGCGTTTCCCAACAAGTGGGTCTCAGAATGAACATGGATAAGACAAAAGTCATGTCTAACCACCATGTCAGACCCACCCCTGTCAAGATAGGAGACGCTACACTTGAAGTTGTCGACGAGTACGTCTACCTGGGACAAACAGTCCAATTAGGTAGGTCCAACTTCGAGAAAGAGGTCACTCGTCGAATCCAACTCGGCTGGGCAGCGTTCGGGAGGCTCCGACACATCTTCTCGTCCCGAATACCGCAGTGTCTCAAGACGAAAGTCTTTGACCAGTGTGTGTTGCCAGTGATGACATATGGAAGTGAGACGTGGTCGCTCACTATGGGCCTTGTCAGAAGGTTGAAAGTCACTCAGAGGGCAATGGAGAGGGCTATGCTCGGAGTTTCCTTGCGGGATCGAATCACAAACGAGGTGATCCGCAGGAAAACCAAAGTAACCGAAATAGCCCTTAGAGTTGCGAAACTCAAGTGGCAGTGGGCAGGGCACATAGCTCGTAGAACTGATGGCCGTTGGGGCAGAAAAGTTCTGGAGTGGCGACCACGAACCGGGAGACGCAGCGTAGGCAGGCCCCCACGAGATGGACCGACGATCTGGTCAGGGTCGCCGGAGTCCGATGGATGAGGGCGGCCCAGAACCGGTCCCTGTGGCGCTCAATGGGGGAGGCCTATGTCCAGCAGTGGACGACTCAAGGGCTGAAATGATGATGATGACGATATGACCAATCAATAATTAGGAATTTCCACTAGACAGGAAGAAAGTCTCTATTAATTATAATACGTGGCGCCCCTACACATATTGCAATAAAGACGCAGTGTAAGCTCATCAACATCCACACATACAAAAACACAGACACGCACGCACACACGCACGGCACAATATTCACGCGCTATTACACACAACCCTTCACGTACCAAATAATCTACAAGCACGGATTATACCAACAAAAAATTAAAAAGTACTTAAAAACGCTTAAAAATTATGTTTCCGACGTTACTTTCTGTGAATTTTTGATCTTCCTAATCGGATTTTTAGGAACTTTTGTTAATTCTATTGTGAGATTACACGCGGAGTTAGTCGGGTATAGGCAACAGTCAGTTTGGTTTGCCTCAAACTCTCTACTACACGTAATGTGGTTAAATAAATATGAATATATTTTCATTGTAATAAATATATTCCTCATTATTACTGAAATTCTTTTTTACCTTTTTATACATATTTTTTTTTGAAAAAACAATGCATGTAAAAATATTAAAAAATCAATCACCCTCTCATGGCGAAGCTCAAGACCCACTCCACCGGCGACTAGGAATTTAAAGTGTGGAAATTTCCTCACAATGCGTGCCGTGTCCAGCAATACTACTTTTGCATCTGGTCTCTGACCTAACAAGAAATTGAAAACTTCTGAAGATGTTGGTCGGGGCTCTTTGTTATCTATGCTTGCGTAGGAACGACAATCGGAACAATAATTGTAGAGTCCGCAACCCAGATATACGTAACCTCATATGCCAAGTCTAAATATTTAAACATTATTTTTTCGGCCTTAACAAAGTTATCGTCATGCGGAATGGTAACATCAACATCATCATTGTAACAATTGTTAAAAGTATTAAAGTATATAAAAGAAATATAAGAAGTGCCTCATCAATGAACAATCAATCAATATTTTACGTGTTAAAACTTTTGTTTCGTTGAGTGAAATGATTTAGTGTAACAAAGAAATTGATAGTTTCCTGCCAATTTTTGGTTAACACTATGGTGCTGTGATTGGCTAAAACACATATTAATAACGATTATTTGTAAGAGGTTTAATCGATCCATTCTTATTCATAACAATAATTCTAAATAATTTATTATTTGACCTTGAACTTTGAATCTTTTCAGCGTCCTTCGAGTTGAATATCTGGTGATATAAAATCTCGTACTTTATTAAAACAAGTCGGCATTATTCTGGAAAAAGTTGAACGACGCTAACGTCTCCCATCAGTTGACATTATCTACAATTCTCAGTACTATAATTCCGGTCACGTCCGAAGTAGGGCAATTTCCCCGCCAGCATCAAAAAAATCCAATACTCCCAAAAATTGTAAATGTATTTTGTTAAACAAATAAGTATAGTTTTTGCATAAAAAAATACTTTTACATTTAATATGATGCCTTTAAATATACGGATAATTGAAATACAAAAAAACTCATCTTATCGCGTGTCAACAAAAGTGGGCATCGTCCATTTGGCAACGATGTAGTACGAAAAGCTAAATGTTATAAACCGCATCGGTATTGTCATTACAAAGCAATCCATCTACGAGTCGACATCGCAACGATGACGGGCCCATGTTTGTTTTATCGATTAATTAATAAATCGAGTTCCCTATCCACCGATCGAGATATAACATCGATACAAGCCGCCTCTCTAATTGACTCCAGCCGCCAAAAAGATAAAATAACAAACGATCGTGGACTCAACGACACTCGATATTGAACCTTATGTCTTTATTTTAAACCTTACGAAGTGAAAAAAGTAAAAAGGCCCGACCGAACACTAAATGCCAAGCATTTACCTGTCAAATTAATAAAAAAAATAAATAGTGTATGGTGTATGGGAATCGATACGTTTTTGATTAATGGAGTCTAAACTAGATTATGTTGGACGAATGGAGTGATGGATTTTTTGCGATTATAAATGAATGGGTAACATTATATCGGCTGCATTAATCTGAAGCAATGGTTTGAAGGCTACACTAGCGACATGTAAAGAGGCTTCACCCGTTCTGCGACACCTGTTTTCTCACAGTGCGAATTTACAGATTTCGGCGCGTTTGACATCCAACACTTTGGAAACGCGATACAAAGCTGCACAATGGGGCTTATCCCACAAAACATTGGTGGTTTTTATAGACACGTTAAGGGTGGGAAAATCGCATAAATTTTAAGTAGGTACATAAAATATAATCGTTCAATACTCGATTTCCGATATTAATATTGTTCAACAAATATAAACTAAACATTAAGGGTTTTTCAGACAATAATTGACCGCATTATACTTGGTAATTGATATTACGAAACTAATTGGCCGCGTCGGAAATCCCGATGTAATGTTTATAGTTCGCATCGTTTATTTTATAATCAAAACGTTTCAATTCGAAAAACGTCCATGTACTTCCTAGAATTAGTGCGGACGTTAAAGGTTTAAACTAGTCAGTTATCACATAAAACGGAAGTAGGTAAGTTTGGCGATGCGCGAGCGCATTTGTTGCTACTATGTACTTCACTTAACCGTAAGCTTACACATTATTAATTAACATATCATAGTATAGCTCAAATAGGTACACTGTACACTCTCGCAATCAACAGCCTCAACCCTTTAAACATCATACAAATTAATCCGCGGTCTTACGCCTCCACTTAACCCTAAAAACGGCGTCGCGAAATCAGATGTAAGCTAATACAGCGCTTTAAACTAAGCTCATTTAAATAGTGCTTTGTGCACGGCTTGTGTTACCGAGTGTTGTGTTTCACGGGCTCGGTTAACCCTGCGAGGTGTCGCGCGGTCCCTCCGACCCGCGGCTAATGTCCCAGGAGGGAAGGTGTCGGCAATGGGACGCTTTAAGGTGGTAGCTCAAGGTCCATTTTCATACATTTTGTTTCGGCTTTAATCTGGGTAACTAAACAAGTATTGGCAAGTAAAGAATTTAAATTCACGTCTAGTTAGTGATTAGTTCTCGCAGTTGAAGAAAATGTAAAATAATTAATAATCATGGATATTTCGGCCTTTAAAATTTCGTCATATTAAATTTTAAAGGCCGAAATATCCATGATTATTAATTATTTTACATTTTTCTTCAACTGCGAGAACTAATCACTAACTAGACGTGAATTTAAATTCTTTACTTGCCAATACTTGTTTAGTTACCCAGATTAAAGCCGAAACAAAATGTATGAAAATGGACCTTGAGCTACCACCTTAAATGCCAAATATTGTGGTTGTCGGAAATAGAAGGAAGGCAAATGAGGGTTAAAGCCTTTGCAGAGTTAACAGGTCGGTTTTACGACCGTTTAGTATGGATGGTCAGGTGTTAGTTTGTAGCTTCGGTCGATAACCCTCTGTTGGTAGAGGTCCTTGTCCAATTACCAACCTTTCTAATAATTCACAGCTTTTTATTTCTAGTTATAGGCTCATGTCTTTGATGCGGTAAGCAAAATGCAATTAATTCCTCCATGCTACGCCGAGTATATTTGTTTTGAATAATAGTGCTTCAATACTCGTGTTTTATAAAAATGTTTCTCACAGTTTAATTTGACATTTCAATATTTCCATTAAGTTGGTACATAAGCTTGTTATCACAGTAGAGGCAGGGGCGGCGCGGGCGCAGCTCAGCTCCGAGTCGCAGGGATCCTCGCGCATCACCGCACACGACCCTTATAATGTCATAAAATGTGTACACTACACACACTAAACATCGGTGCGCTAGCATTCTTTCGAAGATAGCTTACTTCCTTAACATACTAGGATCATACTAAACTAATTGTAGCCAGTGTAACTACTGAACATAATGAGACTTAACATCTCACATCTCAAGATGACGAGCGCAATGGAATACCAAACAATACTTTTTAATTCAAAGTGTTTTATGGTGTTTCTAGAGTTTATGGGCGGTCGTATCGCTTACCATCAAGCGAACGGTAAGCTCGTCTCGTGATTCAAAGAAATAAGAAAAAAAACAATATTAATGCCCAAAACCGATATTAGTATGACCGACAAATTCCAATGTAAAATCAAATATCAAATAATATGTTGAATTAAATCATATTATGCCTAATGTATTTCTAATATTATTACAAGTCTTAATACGCCTAATCTTTATCTCAATTAATTTTATAATTATTTACATTACATTAGCATTACTTATTTCTGTTTAAGTAGTAGTTTTTTATCGCGGCTTCGCCTGCATGTTGTGCCATTCCCGCTATAAAAGTCCCTAAATCACTATAGAGATCCGCCATCTTTTTAAAGATCAGTTATTTGTTACGAGTGCAAGTTAACTAAAACAAAAGTAGCCTATGTGTTAATCCAGGGCATGGTTTACGTGTGTGCTATATTTTATACAAATCCGTTCAGTTGTTTCTGCCTTTACTTCTTACAAACATCCAAAAATATTTCACAAAATTTCGCATTATGATATAAGATGTAAATCAGTGGGGAAGAGTCCATATAACTCGCTTCCTGCCGGCTTCACTTTATGTAGTTTTTCTGTAGAATCTAATTATTATCAGAACGAGATGCAGACCGCATTCATACATATTAGTACCTGTATGTTGCATCGTGTTCCCTTTGGGAAAATTTCGCCTTTCGCCACTTATGTAAATATCTATATAGCTTTAGAGCTAGTAATACTAGTAGTACTAACCATAACAATAGCTTTCCACTCGTTTATGTCGTAGGGGCTATGGCTAGTTGACCGCCGCACCACAACCTCGCGGTTGGTTTGTTCAGAGTTGTACCAGTTGCGGGGAACATGGAAACTGTTTTAGCGGTGGATGATCCACACACGGGCCGCGGTAATCTCGTCCGCGCTGTGTCACGCGCCATCGCTCTCACACACATCCGACACATCCCTAATTGAGTTTTGATTGAATTTTTTAGCAGTAACTTCGATGACAAAGGCTTTAATGTAAAGGATCATTTGAAAGTGAGAGTCATTAGCTGCAATACTAGGGAAGTGCTTTGCGAACTCTCAAGAGTTAAAATTGGCAAGGGAATTGTATACGAGGCACTGACTGCATGAAACGTATAGCAATAAAGCTTCGAAAGGTTGTTTTTCTGTTAAAGATCTTTCCCGCCTCACCTATCAATTTATGCCGTGACATTCAAGGACTATTTGCAATACTTTTATTGCAGTTACGATACATATTGAGTTGGAATTAGTGGGATAATTACTCTTTATTCAGTTCTTTATTTGATTGTATGAATGGTTAAATGTAAAGATACCTCGATTGCATCTGTAGATGTTTTGCAAAACTAGGCATAGTAAATATCTCTACAAGTCTTATTCTGGGGTCCTGTAACATTTGCAGCATCATTCTTTTGACCTCCGAGGGACGCAACGTCTATAGTAAGCCGCTATTTAAACTGTATTACAACCATCACTGCCCCTACTGAGATAAAAAAAAACGCTAAGTTTTGCTTACTTTAGGCACTATCACGAAATGACACCACACTATCCTATCACAATTAAAGCCAATACTAAAATAGAGTGCAATAAATCCATTAGCAACTAACGGTTAATAGTACAATAAGGTGCGTAGTAGTGTAGGACTCGGCCGCCGCGCGCCGCCCATCTGCCGCGTAGACAAACACTGCGCAGATTGTATCTCTCTCCACAGAACTATGAACACTGATTTATAATATATTGGCTCTTAGACGATAATATTTTATTAAATATTGAGCAATACATGATTGTATTTCTCGCCACAGAATAGGGTACAATACATTTATTAAATACAATACAATAATTAAAAATGTATTTCAACCAAAATCTATCGGAAAAATATTTTTTAAAATCCACTCAATAATAAAATAGCTTTGAAATTTGGTGGAAAGAGGAATCTACAGTAATAGTGAAATGTGACGTCACCCAGTTCCACCGGTCTTAAAGCTGCGTGTATGAGAAAAGGACAGCGTTATAACCCCACCACGCTCCCACTTTTGCTCACGACAATATTTCAAATATGAATCACTACTTTATTATTCAAACAATTTTGATGCTGATTTCACAGAAGAATTTTTTTTCAAATTATTTTCTGTTACACAAACAATAATAAATTTAATCAAACATAGAAAAATACCCTTTTATAAATTCTCAGTGATTTATATTAGTTTTAGAAGATTATGTTTGGCTAAAAATACCGTTGGTTGGTATGTGATAATATCTGTCAAATGAAACTCTTTCGATCAAGTAGGATCTGTACTCTTATTTTAACACGAAATAATGAAATGATTTTATTGTTTCATACCTTTTACTTGTATCATATAAAATATTTCTGTCCTGCGATGATATTTATTTATGTGACTAACTAAAAATACCGAGTGCATGTCGGATTCACATCTAGTAGCACTAAAAAATAATTATTGTACTGTTTTATACGTTTTACTTGTATTATATAAAAAAAAATAATCTGAATAATAAAAAATCTGTACTGCGAGGAAACACCATTCGCTACAACGTGTGCGATTTCCTAGTTCAGTTTTTTATTTAAAAATATTTTATTAATTCAAACAACGAATCGAAAGCAAACATGAGTCTACATTCTATATATTAGTAGACCAAAATGTTCTCCATTTATATGAGTTCGAGTAAAAGTCTTTTCGCTTAAAAATCCTAAATTACAGCGGTCAATAGCGCCCATCTACGCAAAAAATTATTAAAAATTATACGTCTCTCGAAACAAATTCCTTGCAAAATTAGTCTATATGTTATTCTAGGATATGCTTTATCCGTGTGCCAAATTCCATCCATATTCGTTCAGAAAAATGCATTTGTTTCTAACAAACATCCAAACGTTTCCACACATATACACATTTATTAGAAGAATTAAAGTATTTATAACAGTCATCTTCTTTCAAGTTACTCTCTATTCTATTCTATTTAAATATATTATTATTCGTAATCCAACAAAACGCGAGCAAACCCACACCCGATCGATCCGCAGCGGCCCATAAACAACACCTCCTCCGACATTAACAGCATAAGCTTCGAATCGGACTTTTTTCATCCGAAGAATTAATTTAGCTTTGCACGCTCGCGTCCTTTTTTATTGATTAAACGATTGGTCGGTCATTTAATACTTTACGCGAAGGTTTTTTATATGAGATGTTATCATTTGTCGGGTAATGAGTCATTTTGGGCTCGTTTAAAAGGGCCATAGAGTAAAGTTATAGACGCCTTAAATATTTGCTTCGCGGGAGGAATATTTAAAAAATGTGTTATCATTCTTATTTTAGAAATACTGGCAATGTAAATGTATGTTCCTTTTTTAAATAAATCTTTTTTTGGTTTATCCAAGTGTCAAGTTAACGTGTGAGAGAGATAAAGCGAATGTGCGGCTAATAATTAGAAAAGGGTGATTACATCTCTTGCCTAGTCTACACTTTATATCGGCTCTCCTCTTGCTGTCAGACGAAGTAGAATTATTTTACTGTGCATAGAGAATTGGCAGTTAAGAGCCTATATTCATCATGTTCGCTTTGACTATACAGTGGTTAATTTCTAAGGATATTATTTAGTCAATTATGGTTGGCTACAGTGGTAGATGAAAGAAAACCTAAAACTAACAAATGCCATATTTACAATTAATAAAAGTTATTTATAAAAATTAAACAGGCAGCTAGTAACAGCTATAAATAGTAGTTTTATTGTTTGTTTTAAATTTGATTACTATGCTTATTAGATGTAGATTGCACCGTTGAATCAAGTGCTATAAAGCTTCTTTTAATTTATAAAGGACTAATAGCCTGTACTTAATTTTAAAATAAAGTTCTTTCTGGAGTTGTTGCAAAATAAATATTATAATTTGTTTTAATAGTCACAAGCACTCTAAAAAAATATTAATTAAAATAAATAAATCATTCTGCCTGTTTCACGAAACGAATAACAATAAAATATAATTCGACAAAAAAGTTTTAACAATTTTGATCTTAATCATTTAAAATTCGAAACAATTACAATTATGCGATTCCAAAATTTATTCGAATTAATTTTAATTCGGCCCATTCGTATTAGCTTATTGAATATTGGGGAGTAATATGGCCCAAACGGCCATATCCGCTATGTCCATGGCCAATAAACCCGCTTCAGCGCCGAAACACTGGGTGTAGGCGTCGGAGCAAATCGACAGTAAAACCTACGTCGCGGGCGGGTGAAAGGAAATGAAGTGTTGCGAAAAGTCCGGGCAGGTTTCATCAGTTTTATATTGGTGATGGTGTAGTAGACTTTGAATATGTTTAATTTCTTTTTTTATTATTATAAATGAATTCTATATAATGTTGAAAATTTTCGTGATATTATACTAGGATGATCTGACGAGTCGTAATAATATCAGTCCTCTATTATGTGCTGTCCTACAGGTGGGCACTGGTCTCCTCTATTACTGAGAGATTTAGACCTCACGCTGGCCTAAAACAAGTTGGCAGACTTCACACACCCTCAAAATTCTTATAGAGAACTTCTCAGGTATGCAGGTTTTCTCACAATGTTTTCCTTTACCGTTAAAGCAAGCGATAATTCACATAGGATACACACATAACTTTTAGAAAAGTCAGAGTTGCTTGCCCTTGAGGTTTGAACCTGCGCTTCGTCGTCTCGGCAGTTCGCTCCCCTCCCAAGTAGGGTACCGTCTCTTGAAGGATGTGACGCGTGATAGGTTTTATTTTGTTGATAATGCATAATAAAAAAGTTAATATTAGAGTACAGCATTTAAAATTATTGGCAGAGCTGTATTGTGACAATATAGTTAGGTTAGCAATGACATAAAGAAATAAAGAAAAGAAAAATCAATATAGTATAAAAAATTGCATCGATCTTTATACGTGAATGATATATTAAATCATAAAATTATAAAAAATAACTTACATATGTCAAGAACAGGAGAAGTTTATTTTAATAATTAAAATATGTTTTAGCATCGTTTCAGTAATTAGTACCACCGTCTTTTCAAACTTCATCTATTTATAACATTTGTGTTAATGACGCAAAACTTCTAGAAGTTTTAAAAAATAAACAAAGTAACAACCTATCCGCAACGCACACAAAAGTCATTTATAAACTGACTAAAAGACACAAATTAAGTTCTTTTTCGCATAAACTATCCGTATGACACTCTGCAGCTCAAATTTCATGTTAAAAAGTAAGATCGTAAGCTCATTTTCGGGGCTGCAGTAAATTTAACTCTATCCCTATTGATATAAGGTATATAATTAAGTGTCGAGGGTAAAAGTTTGGTCATTTTGTAGTGGCATGTTATGAAATCTGATTGTCACCTCTAAAGACATTATAATAAAACTGCAGTTAAGGTGAGTGTACACGAGGGAGCGATAGCGAATAATGCCGAAGGGCCGTTTTCGGTTTGGGAGTTACAATGTTATTCCGCACCGTTTTTATAGTTATTATTATCTATAGTATGTTTATAGGGGTTTTAAATTACTAGGGAGGATTGATTGAGTAATTCTTGGCGTTGACTATTGAACGGGAATTTACTTTTACTAATGGCTTCTATTTGGTTATAATCTACTTATGTTGTCCGTTTATCGTTATTTTTAGAATCTAATAGAGTATGGAAGATTTTAGTTAATGGTAAAAGTATTGTAAAAAGTGTCTTACAATATAAAGACTTTAAATTAGCAAGAATGGTACTACTCTCTCATACATATCGACGGTATTATTGCAACACTAAGTTTGTCACATATTTAAAATCAGCACTTTTTAATGTTTTTTTAAACTAGTTAAAATTTTTAGAAAAATATGGCGCTTATGCCAATGGCCCTTTCAACCGTCGATGTGTATTTCGTTGCAGTGTTTATCTTACAAGACAGTAAGTGTCATCACCACGCACGTCATGGAGGACATTATTGTAGCCTTACAGTGGCATCTTTACGTAATGATCTCCTTTGCTGATATTAATCGCCACCACACAGACCTGATGTGGAGATTTAATAATGCCGATTTCTTGCTTCGTTCTTCAGTTAGAGTTTCGGGAATCAGTACGGGTTTAAATCGGGGAATTTTACTACGTCTTTAACGGAACCAGGAACTGAATCCGAATATTAACTTTAATAAGTAGTATTAGTATTATATATAGACGAAGTTGTACACAATAGTTTACTTGTGTTAAGTCTCTCATATGTGAGCGTCCGCCTGGGTAGTTACCAACACAATATTTCTGCCGCCAAGCAACAGTGTGTAGTCACTGTTGTGTTCCGGTTTGAAGGACATTGTAGCCAGTGTAACTACTGGATATAATAAGACTCAACATCTCATCTCAGGATGGCGAGCGCAGTGGAATACTAAACAATACTTTGTAATTCAAGGTGTTGGAAGGTGTTTCTATTGTTCATGGGCTGTCGTATCGCTTACAACCAGGCGAACGGCAAACTTATCTTATCATTCAAAGCAATAAAAAAAAACAATCTCGCAAACAAAAGGTCTGCCTAGTAATCCAAATCTGACAGTGTGTCCTAAGCCTATATTCCAGCACAAACATGCCTCGGTGTTCTTTTACGATCATGGTTTGTCGTAAAAGCCTTTAAAAGTGGTAATTTTGTTTAATAATTAAATAATAAACATTTTGTCCGCAAACGATGATAACATTAAATATATTTCTTCAGACACTTTGAGATATTCGAGATTGGGTGAGGTTTTATATAAAGTGTTTTAATATTCCATATTTTTGGGTTACTGAGCTGTTACGAAATGAAGACGGTTGGTTGATGAGAGGAGTAACTGGCTTGATGGGTCATAAATGTAACATGAATATGTTTGCAATTAAAGGGTACTGTATCACACTGCTGCATGAGATGTTGCTTAGCAGCTGATGTAGAAGAACATAAAAAATACATCACGTCTTATCTCCATAGGCGTAGGCAGAAGTGCCAGAGCACGCACTTTACCCAAAGTGTGTTCCGTACTGTGATGAGATAGAGCATATCAGGCAGAAATTCTAGACTCCCGGCTGATAATCCAATATTACTGCCCGACCGGGACCTCAGCGCTATGTACCGCTCATGCAATACAACGACGCCACCAAGACACTCTATACAAACTTTCGCTAATAAGCGACAAACAGCCCATCTCTATGTATATCTTCGCTGGTAGCTTATTGAGTCTAGTCTCACCGGACTATGAGAGTGAAGGAACAGGGAGTGCACCTGTATATTGTACACACACTTGTGCACTATAATATCGCCTGCGTACAACACTTATCTCCGTTGAGATTGGCCGCTGTGGCCGAAAATTCGGCTAGAAGGGATCCATTCATTGAATCTGCTGAATCCGTTTGTAGAACCAATTTAATAGTTCACGATAAAGCGACTTAATGGCGGGTGATAGTTTTTTATTAGTATTATAAAATAAAATAGCGTTTATTGTTGTTTTTCTGAATCCTTTTTTACCTATGTACTGAGTTTTAATATTTAATAACTATGATTGGTGCAGTAATGTACCAAAATAGTGGCGGGTCTAGAATGTAACTTGCAAAAGATAGGGAAAAGTGTATATCTTCAGAGGAAACTTTTGTCGAAGGACGAGCTGTTGAAGAAAAAACTACATCGGTTGCCAATGAAGACTGTACCCATTATAGTAGTGTTACAAGAACCTAAATCAATATTCAGACATATGAAATATTGAGAAGAAACTACTCTCGGAGGAGAAATTAGATGATAATGGTTAGTGATTACGTTTGCCTCGAAATATCAACACTACTTTCGAAAAGAAAGTATTGTCAAGCCCCGAAGAAAGAAAAAGTAGACGGGTAAAGGACACGGGAAGGATCTTTCAGAATTTTATTTTTTTTTTGGTTTAGTAGGCAAACGAGCAAAAGGTCGTGGTCGCTCATGGACTATAACAATTGTCAGAGATACAGCCAAGCCGCTGCTTACCCATCTGTGTATTTTGTTATTCCAAACTGCTACGGCATCTGTATTTAAACAAAAACAATTACAGAATTTCTTTGAAAAAAAAAATAAAATTCGAGTTAAAAACACAATATTTAATTACTGATCACAATAACTCTGGTGTGAGATATGCGCGGGCGCAGGAGGTGCGCACGGACAGACGAGCGGACAAATTTATAAGCGGCCGCTAACGAGATGTACAACCCCGCTGCGCGCGCGTATCAGGACGTAACTTACTTTTTTATGTCTTTATCGAAATTGATTTTTCTTCGCGGAACTTGGTAGAAGTCTTTTTTGTTGAAGTGATGACACTTGGTTCCCAGTAATTTCGTAGCTACTGGGGCCAGCTGCAGATATATTTTATTTAAAAACACCGACTTTATAGGTGTAAAATCTATTAGATGGAAAAAATATGTTAAAGGCTAATAACGTTACTGCGGTAAAATTATTGAGACAACAAAAGAAACACACATCATGCATTTTATCCCTGAACGGGTAGGCACAAGTGCAACTAGTGCAACCATTTTTCGCCATATACGTTCTAGATTCAGGTCTGATAATGAAGAGAAAACCTCACTATTACTTTGTCCGATAATACTATTACGATGATATTATGTAAGTTTTTAATCCAGGCAGAAAAATTAAGCAATAAGCTATACCAAGACGTTAATTACTACCGTTTATGGATCGTCGTCACACATTCAATTACATTAAACCCATTAGTTAAGAAAACTAACGTTTTGAAATTATAATTATTCTATTCTGGTCTCCATTTATCTTTTACTCGCGACTTTTTAAGACGTATTCAAATATTTTCTCGCTTCAGTTACTCATGGCGTTAACATAATTTAAAAAAAATAAACTCGAGTCAGCAGGTACTTCCATACTTACCATTATGAGCCAACTCAGAATCTTCACCTTTATATACAATTAGAGTGTTATTAAAAATAATTATAAATTAAGAAATAAACCAAATATTTTGTAATTACCGCTCTACCAACGTCCACCGTTTAACAAGACAGTAAAATAAGATCGTTTAAACGTTCAAACAAATAAACAAACTATATAATGCGCAGGTGTGAATGGACACAACTTGCTGTTTAGAGAGGGATGGAATATTACCTGATTAACACGTGGAAAAGAGACAGTAATACCCCATCTCAAAGCCGAGATCTTTAGGAACGGTACAAGCTATAATGGCGTATAATAAAATATGATTATTGTATGATTAACTATATGATTTGGGGAAATATTAAAATGTGTAATGATATGTTGGAATTTTCGGTGTTCATGATTAATAGACATGGGTACACGCTTTTATTAGGAGGTAGACAGAGATGCATCTAATACACGCACCAAAATTAATTTTGGTTTTGTGATGGTTTAAGTATATCGCTATGTCGAGCACGAATGCCAATCCTGGGTAACTCTATATACTCAAGTAATCTATGTTTTAGGAATAGGACATATTATTTGGATATAAACGAGGAAGTTAGTGGTAAATGGATCATCACTTATGAAACACAGCTAGATGGAATGGACCTCTGGCAATTTAAAATATACAAAATGCATAGAAGACAGTAGTACCAACCTAGACCAGCTGGTCCCGCATGACAGACAAAACGTATGCCGCGTGACATTACGCAGTAAGTATGCTGAATGATTTAAAACGGGGAATCCTTTGTTACTAAGTACTTATTTCGGAATTTGGTGACACAAATTGATGCATGAGGAGATCTAGTCTTCAAGGCATAATATCTAATAATTCGTGTTTTAATTTCATTCTAGTGTTTATGGTTTTCAGAGGTTTTTATTCACTCCGAGACGTGTTTCAAGATTAGCTCATGAAAATTTAAATATAATAATAATCAGCCCTGTATTATTAATCCCACTACTGGGCAAGAGCCTCCACTACTATTGAGAAGGATTTGGCCTTAGTCGGCCTAGTGCGGATTAGAAAACTTCACAGATCCTTAAAATTCTTAAAGAACTTCTCAGGTATGCAGTAGCCTAGTGCGCATTGGTAGACTTCACACACCCTTAAATTTTTTATAGAGAACTTGTCAGGTGTGCAGGTTTCCTTACGATACTTTCCTTCACCGTTAAAGCAAGCAATAATTCACAAAGAATACACACATAATGATTAGAAAAGTCAGAGGTGTATGCCCTTGGGATTTGAACCTGCGGACATTTGTCTCATCAGTTCGTTCCACACCCAACTAAGCTATCGCTGGTCTTATGAACATTTGGTAAGACTGAATTTTCTTGACGTTTCTTGAAGTTACTATTTATTAAAAGTATAATTTAAAACTGATACTAATATTATAATTGCGAAAGTAACTCGATCTTTTTTGATTTCGGGGGTTATCCACCGAATTCCTTATGATAAAATGTAGTACATTTTAATTACAATTCAAAGTTTCAAATACTTTTGTGCTCTAAATTTTTTTTTCATAGAAATCAAATGAAAGGGAATTAAAATTACAAAGAAAAAAGAATACTTCACCTTCAGTTTTTGTGGCTGACTGAATGTAGTAAGCTTTATCGTCACCATCATCATCATCAGCCACATAAAGGCCACTGCTGAACATAGATCTCTCCTAAAGATTTCCAGACAGACCTGTCGAAGCGTAGTGAACTTAAATCCCATGAAAGGACATGAACAACTTTTATATTTACCAAACCAAATCCCAGGAGAGTGAAGCCGCAAGCAATAGTAACAGCGGCCTATACTCTCCGACATCTCCATTTCAATATAAGTGGTGCCCATTGGAGTCTCACAATCGATGTAAATTGTACACCGATGTTCCAAACGATATTCCGAATAGAGTCATTATCATCACGCCGTGTAACGTGACACCGGCAGTAAAGTTGCTCGCGACGAGACAGCTGATGTGAATGTATGTGCTGGCACAGACGTACTGACAGATAGACGTATTCACGTTGTTTATTGTTGTTTGTTTTTGAAAATCTTTATTGGTCATTTGAGTTTTGATGAGCTAATAAAAATATTTTCGTTTGGGAAATATTTTATTGGTCTAATTGCAGAGGCCGATTTTGGGTTTGATTCCCATTTGATGTATAAAAATGTGGTTATTAGTTTTAAGTGGTTGTAACTACTCACATAGATTTTTATAACAACATTCCAGCATGCATTTTGGTTATATAGTTTTTAGGGACCAGCGCTAATTCTGTTTTATCACTAAGCCTATGTGACCCACTACACATAATGGTTATAAAAGTAGGGTTTAAATAGAGGGTTGACTGACGAGGGATGATTAGCTCGCCCCACTCAACACAATTATGCCAGGTTGTTTGAATTCAATCCACAAATCAGTATCGAGAGAGCTGCGTCGTCTAGGTCAATGGCTGTCGACTTTACTGTCTGGCAATCATTTTGGAAAGCCTATTTTCAGCAATCGACTTGTGGAAGATGAAGATGATGATCATAACGATTATACATATAAATACGATAAAATATATAAATAAACGGATGATTGCAATTCTACAACTGCCAAAAACACGATTGCAATGTGAAAAAAAATCTGAACTAGAACGTAACGTACTTTCGAAAAATAATTTAGTTTTTATGACAGCTGTCAAACTTGACATTACAAACTACGACCTTAGCCAGTTAACAATTTAAAACCTAATGATCACCGATAAAACATGTTTAGCGTAACATAATACGCGACTGTATAAATAACCGCTTTTTTTGTAAATAGCGTGCGTCGAAAGCGTTAAAAATACCGGTATATCGTTTTAATTCGTACAATATATCACGTACACGATTATTGGAATTCTTTTGGAGAGGATAACTCAATCCAACACCCGCAGGTGAGCAATAAAACATCCTTGTTGAGATCGGTGTGGGGTTCTGTATACATAAGCTGACCAAACTATTAATAGTGTAGTGTGATCAATAGGCCGGTTCCTGACAAAGCCTACCATCCAGGGTTTTGTTAATTATTATATTGTAGTACATACTACGATTTTGAGCTAGTTCTTTTGTTATTAAACTATATTTTGCCTGCGGCTCTGCTAGCGTAAACAGGTTTTCCGGAATAAAAATAGCCCATAACACTCACGAGTAATGAACCTTTCTATTAATCAAATAAATTCAAAATAGGTTTAGTAGTTCCTATCATACAAGTTCAGACAAACTCTTCAGCTTTATATTTGAGCATTGATATGGTATGCAAACTAATCAAAGGATTTACTTTATATTTTTTCATGAAACGATTTTTAGAGGTTTTAAAATTAGGTGGGCTGAACGCCCACTAATTTTACACAGGGTTCCGTTAGTTTGTAATTTTTTGGACTGCTATATTTTTTTAAAATGAATAACTATTTTTGCTCCTGGACTGATTCAATGCGACCACTGTCGTATTGTGATTAGTATTATATCTGTCTCTTATGAGATTTCTAATGTCTTGTTGACAAGTCCAGTTTTGTGTTATATATTAGGTACAAATATTGCTTAAAACTGTGGGTTTGCTTTGCCTCTGATAAAGCAACTGTTCAGCTTATATTTAAAGGTCGACTTAATGCAGAATTCAAATCAAAGATACGTATCCAAAGAACTTGATAAGAGGAACTTTCAACAAAATTTATTTGAGTCGGCCAAGGAAATCTCATTCAGATTTAGGATGATTTTTGAATCAACAACAATAACTGTAGTAACAAATTACTAACCTACAGATACAAAGATAGTAATTTGGCCGTATTTTGAACCTTATTTCCCGTACCACACGGACCCCTAAACTATCCATACAAAACAATTCAAACACATAAAACCGTTTAAGTTTTATGTATGAACGTATCGCGTTACTGATGCGTTTTCTCGTGTAATGCTTTCGATATTGATTGAGATACTATTTAAATGTTTTTCAGTTTTATGGGATTGTGAAATCGATGGGTTTGGAGTTCAATTCCTGTCTCGAAATAAATGAGTGATTGCCTTTAAATGAGTCATTGATGTGCTGTTGATGCCCAGAATTTTAACTGGTTAGTATGTCCTTCAAACCAGAGTATAAGGGTCCTTGGCTACTTACCGACAACAATAAAAAATGCAGAGGTACTTGCCAAGTTCGACCTTTTCTCTAAATAAACCTACTATTATAGAAGTGGCAGATGATGTTAATTTCAGATTATACTTTGAAAACAATCTTCAAAACTACCCAAATTAGGAATCGAACCTATAATCCGATTGGATGCGAGATCACGAAACATTTAAGACTAGGGAGCGTAGACAAATGACTCTGTTGGTATCGTCTCATCAGTTCTTAGAACAGGGCCGGAGTGGGGGTCGGTCCGGGGGCCCGTCCCCCGCTGCGGCGGTAATTCACGCGGCTCACACCTCCGTGAATCTGGATTGTGATGTAGTGGCGCTGGAACGGTTTTGATACTTGTGGTTTTGTTGTGATTTATTTTCTTCACGATAGGTGAGCTGTCTGCGTTAAAGAGAGTTGGTAGTCGCATACTATAGGTGACCGTTAAATCGTTTACTTATATTGGCAATGGAAAAAAAGTATTATTTGTATAGTTTAACGTCAATAATGCAGTATAATTTGGTATATTAGTCAAACATATTTCTAATGTAAGTGAATATAATTTTTTTGAGAAATAAATATCTTAAACCATATTAAAATTGGAATACGATTGTAACCCTATAAGCAAGAATATTATAAAATGTTAACGAATCACAATTTTGTTACTTTATTTGTTTTTTTTACAGAGTACCGAGATAAAATAGTCTATAAAATATAAATTATTATTTTATATATATATATATATATATATATATATATATATATATATATATATATATATATATATATATATATATATATATATATATATATAAAAGAAAGTGGTGTCAGTTACACCATTTATAACTCAAGAAAGGATGAACCGATTTGGCTGAAAATTGGTGGAGAGGTAGCTTAGAACCACCAGACGGACATAGGATACATTTTACCGCGTTCTCACGGGAACGGGATGTGACATAAGACGTGGTAGAAGAAAGCAAAATTTGGTATGGAGATAGTATAAGACCCTGAGAAGGTTATAGGCTACTATCCCGGAAAATATATAGTGGGACTTTTATCCCGGAAAACTCCTTCACGCGGGCGAAGCCGCGAGCAAAAACTAGTTATTAATAAAAATATTCTGATTGAAACTCAAGACAGAAGATTTATTACCGAATTAATCAGGGATCATCAGAAAAATAAGTCTGAGAATAGTAATATTAATAATAAATTTAGCCCTGTATTATATACTGTCCCACTGCTAGGCACGGGCCTCCTCTAGCACTGAGAGGGATTAGGCCTTAGTCCACCATAAGTCTGAGTATGAGCAGTGTAATTTGTAAAGCCTTTTAGGATCAAGTATCAAGGAGTGTTAATCGTTGTACACGCAGTAATATATTGATGATGCTGTAACACTCTATTGTGATCCTTTGTTAGATTATGATAAGCGAGATAACTTATTCCCGGTTAATATAAACGTCTCGCGCGCGGAGCTGTGGAGCGAGCTTTGTGATTCCGATTTTTACATAACCGACTTATTAAGGAAAGTATGTCATTTTATCGTATTGAATTCTTAAAAAGGGTGAGTAAGGCGTATTTTTAACCGATTTAAAAAAAGGGAGGTTATCAATTCGACGTGAATGTTTTTAAATACATCTTATGCTTAGACTAATGTTTAATGGAATTAGCTCAAATTTAACGCGATTATTTAATATCGACATATCCATCCCAGCCGATTTTAGGATGGATAGATAAGAGACATTAAAATAAATAGAAAATAACTATAGTTTTCAAAATCTAATGTATTAATAAAAAACTTTGTACCCCTTTTCAAGTGCGTGTATGATGCTATGATATTTGGTATAATTAAAGTTCATATACTATACACGATATATTATGTTAAAAATATATGAAATTCGACGGTAAATTCCGACCACTGGGAGACCAAACTTTATTACTTCTGGTATTTCGAAATGACAACTCTAATCTAACGAATGTTATAAAAAGCTGTGTCCACACTCGCCGAAAAATCATATTAAAAAGCTGTGTCCACACTCGTCGAAAAATTATAATAAAAAGCAGTGTCCACACTGGACGAGCAGATGCGTGCCGCGACAAGGTGCGCTATGGGCACGTCAGTTTTGTTCACCATGATAATTGCGAGAGAGTTACGATGTCCGTCTGTAACGCGTCACTCGGGCATTACGACTTATATATATTCGGTAAGCTCAGAACATTATAGGGCTTAGCAGAAAAACTAATGTGTTATTTGACTTTCAATTTGACGTAGAGATGCAATAGTGATTGTGTTATGCCTTATTAGTTTAATGGCAGAATATTTGTAACGTCTTGATTTTTGAGGTTCGATTTTCAAATTGGGTAGCAAAATATATATTGTGTTTTACGATTTGAAAAAAATATATAAAAATACTTTAGTGTTGGAATTTGTGCTCCATGTGGTGCTAGGCTTCTAATTTATGACGTAATGGATTACTAAATACTAATCACTCGAGAAGACAGGCGTGAATGTTTTTATACGTATTATACTATCGATAGCACATTATGGTACTCCAGGCATGATATATAAAGTCAGTAACTAAGAAATACGTGCATCGTCATTCACGAACTCATGAATGAAATAATAATATAATTCACTAATTATGCAATTAAGTTACCATCGTCAAAATTAAAATCACCATTCGTTTCAATATTGCAAGAAATACCTTATATCTTGCCTAATACCAAAATGACCACAGATTTGCCATTTAATAAACAATGGTGTTACATACTGGAATTTCCAAAAACTTTATATTTTAACGACAAACGAAATCCGAGAAACCAACGCAACATTAAACATCGTATACCTTATTCAAAACAGAAAAATAGCTTCATAAGATGTCACATAAACTCAGCGGATGCATAGCTCTCGCCCAAATGCCCATAAACGCCTCTAATGCCCATTAATAAGCCATAAAGAGCCATTAATTATGCCTTATAGTGGAGACGAGAGGTTTTTCGTCTTTTTTGTGTACACTGCCCGGTGCCCACTTGCTTATGCGTGATGAATAACGTGGGATTTATTTGTATTTTTTAATACGTTTTAAACTTTTATAGTGTGCATGGACATTATATTTTATTTATGAGTGTCTCGACTCGTTCAGTAGAAATTTTCAATTAAAATTCACTAAAGTTAAGAAATAATTGGGTGTGGATATTATATTTATGTTCTGATGGAATATGACGTTATTAAATAATAAATTTATTAAAAATAATATGTCGTTTTGGATTTTTAAGAGGTTGACGGTAGGTACAGAGTTGCAGTTGATGCTTATATATAATAGTGTCGAAGTAAAAAGGTAATAACTACTCCTGTTTTACTACAACTAAATGAAGTGCTGATTTCCTTCGTGCACACTGTATCTTCAACATCTGCATACCGCATTTATCATGCAGTCATTTTTCATATTGAGTTTTTGAATCGAATTATATTAATTTTGTAATAATATTTTGAAATTGGTGGTGGCTTTATGAGCCGTTCCAACTAATTAATATATAAATTGCAAGTTCAAAACGAACTACATAATATTTGGTTATATAAAACTGACGTCCCTTGATATAATACTCATCACAATTTCATCAAAGGATTACTATTTATCTCTACAGACTTCTGCTAAAGGTATTTCAAACTATCTACCCTACCTGAACTAATAGACCCTTCTTCCAAATATTCAAATAAAGGATAAGAAGACGACCACAAATCTATACATTTTAGTGTCTTTCAAATTTTTATTCGTTAAAACAGTGTGACGTCTCGGACTACCGTGGACCTCTGGAATGCCCACAAAGTACGTTTTATTTACTGCACCTTCTCAGTAGCTATTGAATTAATTTTATTTATGAATTAAGGTAATATGAAAGTATTTTTATTAGCGAAGTAAATATGTTAATTTCATTATAAGAATCAATAAAGGTATCGAGAATTGAATCAGGATTTTTATTTAAAATGGCATTATTAGTTTCAAATGTTATTTGTTCGAGGTGTTTTGTATCGACTGAGATTATAACAATTTAGCATATGTTTGAACTTAAAAGACGAGGTTTTTCATTATCAGCAGGATGTCCACTGCTGAACATGGGCCTCTACTTAGGAGTAATGTAGCTTATTATTAGTTATCAAAATCTGTTTAGTACTTCCTGAGATTAGCATGTTCAAACAAACAAACTATTCAACTTTATATATTATGATACATTTTCAAACTAAGTATAAAAACATTTTAATCAAAATATTCACAGTGACAACGCAATAACATATTATTCTAATAATTAAATTTAAAAAAACTAGAATACGTAATTACCGCGAATAATTGTAAACTCGACAAACGTATCCGCAACCACAACGCAGCTATAAAACAAAATTAAAATCAATCAATAACCAATTCTCGAAACACCACATTACCAGTTACATACTTCTGGGAATATACAATATACCACATTATGTATCTAAATGTACATATATAAAGAAAATTAACCAATTTAAAGGCTAAATTGCGCTCGGTACAGGATACAAACACAATCGCTATTGGTCTGTGAGGCGACAATACATTTCGGAGAACAATTGTTGAATCGATCATTAAATTTTTTAACACCTTTATAAATTCGGACAATTCCGGATATTAGCTCGC
Source organism: Manduca sexta (assembly GCF_014839805.1). Taxonomy (NCBI): domain Eukaryota; kingdom Metazoa; phylum Arthropoda; class Insecta; order Lepidoptera; family Sphingidae; genus Manduca; species Manduca sexta. Next base: position 17,158,652 of record NC_051138.1, read on the forward strand.
GGTTGTTAGGGTTGGTATACATTATCTTTTATAATTTATGCAAGTTTATCATATTTATGTGAGATTCTAGAAAATTCTAGTGTTGGTTGTTATGTTGGTTTAGCTTTAGTTGAACCATACGGTTCCGATGTGGCGACGGGCTCCCAATCACATCATGGGACGGAA